>NC_142938.1:30313990-30336490 GCF_046866305.1 Octopus bimaculoides | reverse complement strand
GTACACATTATTAACGATAATCTGCTGGATTTTTTTTCTCTGAAGATGGTGCAACCGGATGCACTGTTAGTAATTATTGAAAATGATTCAAAGACAATGTTTTATTTTTCCATTCTGAGCCAAGACTGTTTAATAGTGGCAAATGATCGAAGATTAAACTAACAACTATAATTACCCTGCGTAGTACACCAACAAATATATTTATTTGTATATATGTGTTTGAGTGTGTGTGAATATGTGTGTGCGTGTGCGTTTGCGTGTGCATGTATATATGCATATATGCATGTATATATGTACGCCTGTGCGTATGTGCAAGCTGTTACATGGTTAGGCCTCAGCGAGTAAATCGGCAAATCTACCAAGCATGCTATGTAAGGAGGGGTGTTTGCACTAGGCACTCTACCTGACGAAAAGCAAAATCTGTCAAAGGAAGAAATAAACTCAGTAAAATGAACGGCCAACCAACAGCTGGGAGTTAACGACCTGTAGTCTTTGTTTAAATATCACTCCAGGAGAAGGAAAACTCTTCTATTGGGGCAAATGCGTATATTGTTTTAATAGCAGTATTGATCATCTTCAAAACGTTTCTTCACTTTAAGGTGTAGGCATCGCTTGATCTTCAACATATCAATCGTGTTGCATACTATGGGTGGTCGTAGCTAATGAAAGAAAAGCATTCAATGAAAAATTCCATGGGGGAATGAAGGTACGAGTCAACGTGAATGGAAAGCTCTCTGAGTACCGGCTGCAAGAGGTACCCATTGTTGCCATTTCAGTGCAAAAGAGTATAGGTCCACCTGTGCTGCTTATGTTTACGAGAACAATCAAGCTGGGGCATTGCTCGAAATTGAGTTGAAGACATCACTTATGCATGTATATTTGTTGTATGCTACTGTTTGAAAATAAGTTCAGCCACAATTTACGGACAAATACTCAAAGCAGAAAGTAGAGTAGATACATTTAGAATGACTTTTGTAAGACTTGTTACGTTTCTTTCTCATTAGAATTCGTTGCGGACGAATTCTCTTTCTCTGTCTGTGCTTGTGTATATAAACACAAAGAGGGGTGGATTAAGAAAGAGAGAGAGAGAGAGAGAGAGAGAGAGAGAGAGAGAGAGTGATAAACAATGTGTTGGTTTAAACCAACTGATAACCGCTTTCCCAATGTAATATGATGCTGTTAGTAACATTGAGGCCACTAACGTCGAAATGAACCCCTCTGTCAGTAACAATGATAATTTGATAGGAATTTACTAACAAAGATTTGAGAGAAAGAGGACAAAAAGCATCATAAAAAAGTTGCAAACGCAGAAATAAAAGAGGTATAATAATAATAATAATAATAATAATAATAATAATAATAATAATAATAATAATAATAATAATTCGGATAAATAACTACAAAAACGGCGGACAACAAACTGAAATCTCGTCTAGTTTCAGTCAGTTGCCGTCCTCTGCTATCGTGTCAGATGTCTTATCGATGACAAGGTGCAAAATTCTTTTCCCTCTTGTCAACGAAAACACTGAATCCAATGATGATGATGATGATGATGATGATGATGATGATGATGATGGTGATGGTGATGAAGATAATGATGATGATGATGATGATATCTTATTTGCCAGTGGTATCAAATGAGCGAGATACTACAAGGAGAATGTCCATTTTGTGAGGTGTTTACATAAAAAGATAAAAGGAAGAAAGAAGGAATAGAGAAAAAAGATGATATAAAAGTATGCATAATATACAAAATATGTGAAAAGAAGGAAGATGCAGTCCTTCTGATACAATAGAGCCAATCAAGGAATCCCACAATTCCATGCTCACATTGATCATCAAGGGCACACGCCCTCGCTCAACTGTTGTTCCCCTATCTATAGGTGCTTGTTTACAGGAGTTGCGTTCACCCTAAACATTTTTGCCACAGTCAACACCTTTACACTAATTTGGTAAAGAAAAGTACTTCCTTTCCAAGTCAACGACTACTTAAATAAAGAGGATACCTTCTTCTTTGTTTAAGGCATCTGTCTTTAATAACCTCAGCCTCGTCCAGCACACAACCTCTAGACAGAGGAACACCGCCTACCTTACCTTGTTGATGGAGCTATTCTCAATAGACTCAACCGATACTCGAATTCGGCCTACACACGGCGATAGCAGTTCGACATAACTTCATAAGTTAGCTATACTAGGACGCTGCACGCATGGGTGCAGTGCAGTTTTCTCACACTGCGTGCATCTCGGACAGTTCTAAATGACAGTGGTTCCATGCTTGTAGAGTTTATTGCGATCCACCAGTAACCCTCAGTAGCATTACAAGGGCAAGTTTTTCTGGAAGTTGCCCGTATTAGTCCTCCGCCCGAAAATCTTCCGAAACAGACCAGCTAGTTCGTCCTCATCGATACTATTACCCTGTGCTAGTTCTTTATAAATTGTTAAAATAGAGCTTCCATCGAACGCATTGGCTGACGCTTTGGAATCTCGTCAGACGCTGTTCATAACAATAAAAACAACAATAAAGAAAAAAAACAAAACAAAAAGCGAAACAGAAAAACCAATCCGATGCTAACGGCAAAAATGAGCAAATAAAACTAAAACAAAAATTTACATGTCGGACAAAATACTTGTCGGAATTTCTTCCGACAAGTATTTCCTCCTGTTCTGAGTTTAATTCTCGCCAGGTCGACTTCACTTTCATCTTTTCGGGGTCAATAAAAGAAAGAACCAGTCAAGTACTGAGTGGGTCGATGTAATTGACTCTCCCACAAAGGAAAGAAAAACTTCGTGCCCTGTACCTATAGGAGAAAGAATTATTATTGGGGTGGTGACCAAGCAGAATCTTTATCACACCGAGGAGAATGCTTAGTGGCATTTCTTCCCGTTTTACGCTGAGTTCAAAGTCCATCGAGGTCAACATTGCCTTTTATCCTTTCGGGGTCAATAATATAAAGTACCAGTGAAGTACTCGTGTTGTTGGTATCACAATTCTTTCCCATTAAAATGCTGGGCCTTTTGCCAAAACTTGAAACCATTCTATTTATTGTTGTTGCTGTTGCTGCTGTTGCCATAAAATACAGCATGAAGCAGTCAAAGGCCGCTGCCACAGCTTTCTAGCTGGGGTGTGGCAAAGCTGATGAATAAATGATAAAGACATGAACATCTAAAAGCTATAAACAAATCTATAAAAAAAAGGAATAAATACTGAAAATAAACTGGTGTATTAGTTTACACTATATCACTGATCGATATTGATGATCAGTATCGATGAAGCAGTTGGTGTAAGAAGTGTGTGTAAGCGTTGAAGTGGATTAGTAACTGTGGCGTCGAGCGTTCACCCCCTGCTGGGTAACCTGCGCAAATGATTTGCTTATATTGATCAAATGTCTGTGCCGCTCATTAGTTCACTCTGTCCATCAAATTGACGTTGTCTGAACAGTTGCATTGTGTCAGGTGTCGAAGTGATCGCAGATCAACGCGAGATGAAATGTATTGGTCAAGAACATACTGCGCCACCCGGGCTAGGAATTGAGTGCATCGCCCAAACCACTAAGCAATGCGCCCCACAATCGATAATAACATAATAATAATAATAATAATAATAATAATAATAATAATAATAATAATAATAATAATAATAATCCTTTCTACTATAGGCACAAGGCCTAGATTTTTGTGAGGAGGGGGATAATCGATTACATCGACCCCAGTACTTGACTGATACTTAATTTATCGACCCCGAAAGGAAAAAGGCAAAGTCGGCCTCGGTAGAATAATAATAATAATAATAATAATAATAATAATAATAATAATAATAATAATAATAATAATAATAATAATAATAATAATGATAATAATAATAATAATAATAATAATAATAATAATAATAATAATAATAATAGTAATGATAATAATAATAATAATGATGATGATGATAATAATAATAATAAAAGAAATAAACAAAGCAAAATCCCAACAATGGCTGAGAAGCTCAGGGCTCAAAGCAGAGATTGAAGGATTTTTAATTGCAGCACAAGATCAAAGCCTTCCCACCAGAAATTACCAAAAGTATGTAATGTAAGAAATACAAGTAACTGCAGAATATGCGGAAATGGGGAAGAAACAATAAATCATATCGTCTTTGGCTGCTCAGTCCTGGCTAAGAAGGAATATATTCACAGACACGGCAGAGTTGAGACCTATATACACTAGAAGATATGCCAACACTATGGAATAACAACAGAAAAAAGATGGTATAGGCACACGCCAGAAAAGGTCACAGAAAATGAGAAAGTAACCATACTCCTAGTATATGCCAATACACACAAATAGAGAAATCAAGGCCAATATGCCGGATATATTTGTCAGAGATCACCAAGAAAAAAATGCTTTTTAATCGATATATCAATTCCAACAGATGACAACGTTTCTCTAGAAGAAACGGAGAAACTTTCAAAATACAAAGATCTGGGAATAGAGGTAACTCGAATGTGGAGTCTAAAAGCAGAAACAAATCCTATCAAAGTAGGCGCATTAAGTATAACAAAAAATATTCAGACAAATACATAGCAAAAACACCAGGACTAAAAAGTATATATAACATACAGAAAATAGCACCACTAGACACCGCACACATCCTACGTAAAATACTTTCAATACAGTAACTATAAGAGCATCACAACAAACTACAGCACATACCCAAAGCACACAGAGCTGCGCTCGGTAGTGCAGTGAAAACACGTGATAAAAATAAGACTACTGAATACTACTACTACTACTAATAATAATAATAATAATAATCCTTTTTACTTTAGGCACAACGCCTGAAATTCGAGGTGGGGTATAGTTAATTACATCGACACCAGTACTGAACTGGTATTAATTTTATCGACTCCGAAAGGATGAAAAGATGAAAGTCGACCTCGGCGGAATTTGAATTCAGAGTGTAGAGCATTTTGCCCGGTGTGCTAACTATTCAGCCAGCTCACCGCCTTTATAATAATAACATCAACAACAACAACATTTACAACAACTACAACTACACTGTAACAACTACACTGTGACAATGAACATTCTGTTTTTACGTTTACAGCGCTGTAAACGTAAACCCGAAAGTGCAACCCTAGCTCTAAGTTGTTCGGGTCATCATTAAATCTGTACCCAATAAATTCATAGTCCATTGTTATTTTCTCTTTCCACAATTCTCGACATTGGAGTCGTGGTCATGCTGGAATATTACCTTCTAGGAGATATTTAATTACATTGACACCAGTATGTATTTTATCGATAGTCACTTAATGATAATGGATGGATGAAAGTTGAAATGGACTTGAATCGTATTTGAACTCAGGACATATAGGGCGCTAACCAAATGTTGAAATTTATGTTGTTGACGTTCTATCGACAGTGCCATCTGCCCCGCAAGTACGATATACATGTATATACACAGACACACAGACACAGACACACAGACACACAGACACACACACATATATATATATATATATATATATATATATATATATATATATATATATATATATATATATATATATATGTATATACATGTATGTATGTATGTATGTATGTATGTATGTATGTATACGTTTGTACACACCCACATACGTAATATGTATTTATGTGTGTGTGTGTGTGCTCCTATGTGATGACAGATTGTAGGTGAAGCAGAAGAGAAGGAAAGAACAGACTTAAAGCAAACAAACAACAACAACGATACATCTGTGACTAATGTAGGAGTGGCGGGAAGGGAAGGAGTCTGTGTTTATGTTTATTTATTTACTTTTTGGCAAACATTCCACATTTATTGGTTGTGGAACCAGTTTTAGGGGCTGACGGAAGAAATAAAGGAAATTCTGCTACGACTTAAAAATAAAATATAAAGAAAATCTTTATTTCAAAGCTTAGGTAAAAAGTATATACAAGAGATTTCCGCTTGTTATTGTTGTTGTCTCTTTACTTGTTGCTGCTGCTGTGACTGATGATGTGGTGGTGGAAGTGGAGAGAGATAGATGTTCTAAATATTTTGAATGTTGTTTTGTTTGTTTTTCATTGTTATTATTGTTGTTAATGCTTAACTCCGAGACATCCTGATTAAGCAGAGCTGTTTTCGAAGGCATTGAAGTTGTGACCACTACATCTCTTAGCAATAACTAGGACTTCATTGTCTAATGTGTACTTCCTTTATTGGACAGTTTGGTGTTAATCTACGTAGATTGGGCATCTAATTCTAGCATGGCTATCTAGAGGCTCAATGAAAAAAAAAAAAAAAATTCTGCGTGGATCACCTCACCAATTGTTAACCCTATATTCCTCTTTTGGTTCTCAATGCCAATTTCTTCTGCTCTAAATGCAGGTTAATAAACCCCTCTGAAAGTGAGTTAGGACAAGTTAGCATTCTTGATAAAAGCAACTTTAAAATTAAATTGGCGTAATATGAAGCATGTCTAATAGAGCTGAAGAGCCACAGTCATTTGTTGTTTTCATTGTAAAAGAAACATACCATCTTATGCAACAGATTCAGTTATAGTGGGTTTTTATTTATCTCTAAATCACTTTTCTAAAAGCTGTGGACTACTACCATTAACGATTTAAAGACATTGACAGTAACGAACACCAGAAAGTTGTTTTCATACCATCTCGATTCCTACTAGGGTGAAAGGGAACTGACCATTATGTTCTAGCTTCATGGGGGCAGATATGACGAAACAGGTCTTTCCGTCATAACTGCCTTAGAAAGCATATCTATCATAGCTGTGGACTATACTGACTAATGGATTCGCAATCATTTACTACATATACAGAAATGCCCTGAATTGATTTCGAAAAATAGTAATAAGAATATCCAAGACGCTTTAGACACAACATTGCATTTAGATACAAGCAAAAACTACAAAGGAAGCCGAAGCAAGAAACTATACGTATATACCGATCTCTTCGCAGCCACGTTTAAGAATTTCGTGAGATCATTAAATGCGTTGCCGGATATTGTACGAGGGGATGGCAAGAAACATTTTAAGCGAGGAGATAGTGTACAAGAGGCACTTATTCCTATTCCATATCATAATCAGGAATTGGTAGGTTATCTGGTTTAATTCCCCGTAGAACATGACGGTAGTTACCGATATAATTAAGAAGTTTACAGCTATGATAAGACACATCCCACCAACGTACAAATATAAGAAACTAAGTATACTGTTTGTGTCTAGATACCATTATCTACCTGGTCCCACACCACAATCGAAAATGTATGTTTAGTGCATTCCTTCACCCCAATAACCAATTTATAGCAGTAGAAATCCCACAATATGATAGTTTAGAGAAACTTGATTCTCTAAACTATAATATATCCGGTGGTGTATGTATGTCGATATGTATGTATGTACGCATGTATGCATGTATATATATATATATATGTGTGTGTGTGTATGTATATATGAATATCATTTGTGACGTTTTATTACGCCATACTGATAAGGTACAAGATACAGAAATAATGGGTTGTTTAAAGGATACGGGATAAATATGAAATATTTAATACTAAATGTATTTAATTTTTTGACTTGGTTAGAACAAGGGATGCAAAAACAAAAAGGAAAAACAAACTAATTCTTATATTTTTCCCTCCTACAAATACAAATACAAAATAATGTGCGAAGCAGTGATTGCTATGCATTTATAGAAGGGAAGTTTAATTGTGCTATCGTATTTTACATAGAGGCTTTAAATAGCAGCGGTGTCTCCGATAGCATCGAGTTCAGACCATCACATAGAACTGCTAATGAAGGAAAATTATATGTTATGACGCACTTTTTTACTTCAACGTCAGGTCAAATATATCGCCATCCTTTCTAAATTTTATTAGTAATGTCTTCTCAAGTAGGTTCTATCAAATATTTGATATGGATAATTTTGGATAATTTTGCTTTTCACTAGCTTGGATTAACACGGACTAAATTCCCTCCGCTATACAGATAGTTCCCTACCCCAATGCAATTAGTTTAACAGAAGTACTCGCCCTCTATAAAGTAAATTATTGTAAGCTGCGTAAATATGCAATAATACAAAATGCTACATCTGTATCCCCGAGAATAATTTTAAAGGCTGATGTACTCAACATACATATACATCATGCCTGTATCAACGTCGACAAGTGCATCCATTGCGTATCCGACAAAATTCAGTTTCACTACATAACTTCTTCATTTGTTCAATTCTAAGTTGGAGTTGATTTCTTCATGCCCCCACTAAAGGAAATTCATCCCAGATTTCTTCAAGTTACTCACTGGTCGATACAGTACATGTTTTAAAAGTAACACTGGAACCATTCAAATGTCTTGCCTTTATTTTCGGATTTCCAGTGTTACACTAACACACCACCTTTACCCTTCTCTTCTATCCACTTTCATCTCTTTGCCTTTGGGAGCCTTGCTTTGATCATATCCACCAGCCTATATACATTCTCAGCTGACTATACGGTAAACATCACAATAATTATTTTATATCAAATCCCCGTTTCATTACTGGTTTTTCAGAGGGGCCCTCTTGTAATTCATGCCTTTTTTCACTCACTTACACATACACCGATTGTACTTAACATATATATATATATATATATATATATATATATATATATATATATATATATATATATATATATATATGCACATACACACACATATATACATCCATATCACACTTGTGCTCTTTATGCTTTAGGAACAACAATCTATGCACGGCACCTAATCATCTCTTTTTCCTTCATTTCCTATTTGCTTTATGCATCTCGACATGCAAAGACATACCTGCCATGCGTTACCTAGGTACTTACACGTAACCGAACTTCTACTCTATCACTGTCGATGTCGACGGAAAACCATATTTTATTTTACATTTTATGTAATGTCTTCGTCTTTAGAGGTTTATATGTCTGTATGAGTTCTAGTACATATGTGTAAACATACATACATAACTGTATTATACCCGAGGAAGGTTTCAAAGTACATGAAACGAAAGAAGTCACACATAATTCGATGGTTAACAGCAGTAGTTTGTATATTTGTTGTAATTTTAAACATCTAAATAAATTTAAGTTCTAAATATTTGTTTTTATTCACATATATTTATTACTTGAAAACTTACTTAAGTGTTTCAAATGCCGACAGTTTCGTGCATGGCATTGGCTTCAACCACAGCCTCCAGGCGACTACGAAATCTCCTGCACTTCTTCTGGACGATCACTTTGTTTAAGATGGTGAATGCGGGCATAATCCTTGCCTTCAGTTCATCTTTGGTGTTACAAGGAGTTTTGTTGCTTGTGTGGCGTAGTGCAGAGTCTTGTTGCCAGACATTGGGCCTTCCAGCAGCCACCCTCTTGACACAAGGTAGCGCTATCTACTCCAGGTACTTCATGTAGGCCTCCGTGTTGAATGTTAGGCCGTGTGTGGAGGTGAATATATGCGCATGTGCGAATTTAGAAGTATAAAATGGTGACAATTTACCTAAGTATATATGTATGTATATATATATATATATATATATATATATATATACATACACATATGTGTGTATGTAAGTTTACACACACACACACACACACACACACACACAGTTATAAGTGAATATTTTGATTACTCACTCAAGTTTCGTCTTTGCAAACTCCCAAACTAATAAGGTGAAAGATTCAAATGCATAGATATAGAGAAATATAAATATACACAAATGTGCATGTTGAATAGTTTCTCTTTGCTTAGTAAATGTATGTTTGTAATTGTCTCCATAGAAATCGTTGTGTATGAACTGTTACGTACCTGGCTATTATTGTTCAACTACGCCCTCATTACACACAAATACTAGACTGTTAAGAGAATACCCACATGCAAAACACATTTCGACTCCTAATTGCTTGTTTGTGTTCAAAGATGTACAAAAGAAAAGGCAATAATGAACAACAGAAACCGCTAGTGGATTCCATTAATGGAACACTAGTGTGTTGTTTATGTGTGTGTGCGTTTTGCTTGACTTCATTTTCTTATTTATTCCGTTAGTCACGTCAAAGGTATATGACTCTTTTCTGTGTCTACTTGTGTGTGTGTGTGTGTGTGTGCGTGCGTGCCTGTGTGTGCTTGTGTGTACGTGCATGCACGCCTGTGTATATTTACGCACAGAGAAATATATCTATATACATATACATACATGTATAAATATATATATACACACACATGAATAGGTATGTATATATATATATATATATATATATATACGTGAATATATATATATACATACACACACACACGCACACACACATACATACACACATACACACACGCACATATATATATGTATATAGTAAAATTTCTTTTATGTATTTTAAATGCAGTAGTTTGAAGTGCTCACATAAGAGCTACAGACGCAAGATATAAAAATGTTAAGCAGAGTTCAAATAGGTTCAACAATTTATATAAACATATATTGCACCATGGATCGATGTCTATCAGTTTTTAAATATACAAGTATATCAAACATTCAAATATTAAAACATATTAAAGATCTATGAATAGATAAATATATAAAAAATTTATATACATATGTAAATAGACGAATGAGATTAAGTTATAAAAGTGTAGATGTATAAAAGTATAGCTGTATAAAAGTATAGCTGCATAAAGATATATACAGAGAATTACAATCGAAATAAAAAGCATTGTAGAACGGCGTTGCAAAAAATATTTTTAAATAAATATGCCCTAACGAGAAGGTGCATAAAATAAAGTCTTACGAAAAGAGCGAATAACGAAAAATCAAAGCGTTGAGATTAGAGTTTTCAGAAAATATATGAAATCAATTAAAGAAAATAGGTAATCCTATTTAGACAAAGTGTTGGTGGTAGCCCTCTTGCAGCCGCTTCAGGCCGCAAGAGGGCTACAAATATGTTTAAATGTATGTATATGAATAATATGTATATATATTTATGTATGCATATGAATATATATATATATATATATATATATATATATATATATATATATATATATATATATATATATATATATATATATATATATACTTTGGGTATGGTAGATGAGTTCAGCAAAAATTTAAATTCAGATGAATATGATACTTAAGTTGAGGCACCAGAATTTAGTACGGTATTATCCATACAATTTCAAAGTAAGGTGATTAAAATCAAAATAAGCAACAAGGTAATGCAGTACGATCGTTTCATGCAACCCTATTTAATTGAACAATGCAATCATTACATCAATTTAAAATGCACAGCAATCCTCAGCTGCAAAAAGACATAGAATTTAATTAAATTAGAACAGATGGACACATTAGTATAATTACACCTAAAATCTTCAAGCAGATAAGGAGATAGACAAAGAACATGTGTCAACTTCAGCATAGAAGTAACTTCTATTTAAATTGATGTAACGATTGCACTGTTCAATTAAATGGAGATGCATGAAACGATCGTACTGCATTACCTCAGGATATCCTTGTTGCTTATTTTGATATATATATCTTTATGTATATAGATAAAAATTACTCAAAGGACATACTAATTATATTTACCTGCTGTAAACAACAGTCAAAATTGATTCTATTATCATTTGTAAATTGTTACACGAGATGATAATAGCTTCAATGATATCTTCGCAAATTATTTTTCCTTGAATTATTTATCTCGTGAATATTTGCTCCGTATTGAAATTACATATATAGGTTAATTTGTCAGAAAAAGCAAAAGAAAATCGCTATATCACATCTAAAAGGCTCTTAAACTAGCTGAAAAATCCAGTAGAAGATTTGATTTGGTTTTTCTCAAACGAGAAAAACTTCGACCAAGATCAAAAAGTTTACAGAAGAAATGACAGATGGTTATGTGCAAACCCTTCTGAAGTTCCAAGTGTTATGCATACAAAATTTCCTGCAACTGTCATGGTTTTAGGGGTTGTCAGCAATGAAGGACATGTGATGCCTCTTTACTTCTTTCCACAAGGCCTCAGAGTTAACTCTGTCGTCTACATTGAGGTCCTGGAAATTATTGTTACGCCCTGGATAGACAGTGTATGCAATGAAAGGCCATATGTCTTTCAGTAAGACTCTGCACTATCACACATAGCTCTAGTAACACAGGAGTGGATGGTTGAAAAATTTCATGATCACATTACTCCTAACATTTGCCCTCCTGATTCCCCAGAGCTCAATCCATTGGACTATTACATGTGGAGCGTTGTTGAGAGAGAGAGGTCAATGAACACGCCCATAACACCAAAGATTCTTTGAAAGTTGCCATAGTCAGAGTGATGTCCAAAATGAACCAGGATCACTTGATTCGAGCATGTAGATGATTTAGATCTCATACTGAAGCAGTTGTTGAAGCTGAAGGTGGCTTTAACAGTATAGAAAAGAAGATTCATTCGTATCCTCATAGCATTTTTTGATAAATACAGTTTTTATCTGTTATTATATATGTTTTTTATAAACATAAATCTGTCCTCGGATATCTTACGCACCCTGTATATATATATATATATATATATATATATATATATATATATATATATATATATATATATTTGTTCATATGATGATATCTCCACAATGTGTTGATGATGAGAAAAACATGTAATCGCTACCTTTAACGGACCTTTATTTAAGGAGGAATTTGAATATGAATTGGACTTAGAGACGATGTTTTGGTGTTTACCTTTTGTTTACCTTAACCTTTTTTCCCTGAAGATGTGTAAGGCAATTTATATGTTTGATGATAGTTATCCTTGCAAAATAATTTGTTTTGTTTTCTTAAATAACTTGAAACCTGGTTGGGAATATAGATGGTAAATGTTTTATTTTTCATTCCTGTTCGAAATGATCCTTAACTTGTGGTGTAGAGCTTTGGCTGCTCTTTCTAGTGGGTCAGATGTCCTTTTATGGGCATCTCTAATGTGTATTAAATGTACATTGTATTTTACATGAATAATATATAGTCTGTTGACTAATCTTTTTCTCGCTACACCACTGGTAGCAAATTAAATTTCTTAATTTTTTGCTACCCTAATACTTATTAATATATATACACATATGTTTTCACATTTTATCATTTGCAGGGTTTACAATTTAACAATATTGAAACAAACTAGTACTTTCATGCGTTACTCACTCACACGCGCGCGCGCACACACACACACACGTATTCACACTCACACACTTATGCACATTTACAAACGTACACATACACTCATACAAACAAATGTGTGCGTCTATTTGTTTTAAATTTATGTTAGGTGTGTGACTTAATTGTTTTACTTGGAAAATGCAGTTGAAATAAATGATGGGCCTTTCATGTTCTTTTTATAATTGGGAAAAAAATATAATATCTATGTTATGAATTACGCTAATTAAAATGTTAGGGAGTAGGAGATTGAATATTCTTTAACCTTATATTGTTAGAGAATAAATTATTGATTTTAAAACAGCGTTTCCTATATAATATATATGAATATTAACTAAATTAATATATAATAATGAAAGTATTATATGTGAAATATTATTATTTAGTATTTTTGCAAAAATACAAAACATACCCTTGATTTCTGTTTTGTACTTCATTTCAAACCCTTGGGCAGTTCTTATTTTGAGAGAGTAGGTTGCAGCCCTTCGCTCAACTCTTTTCCACTTCTGGGGATAGGGATTCAGTGAATGGTATCACTTGGCCTTTTTTGACGATGCCCCGTAACATATTCTGTTTGTACTTGTTTATAAATTTGGCAGCAGTTCACCTTAGTCCCTACGCTAATATGTTGGACTTTCAATATACCTCAGTACTTTATATCAATTGTGCTTGAAGAACAAAATTAACGATGAAGACATTTAAACTTGTCATGGTATGTCTTAAAAGGGCAAAATCTTAGAAGTGTTTTTGTTGGCAAAAAGTAAAAGTTTTATTTATTTATTTTCATAAATGGAGCTAATATCTTTGTATATGAATTCTATCCATCATTATATATTACAACTTTTCAATAGACCCAGATGTCTTTGCTCATTATCTTGTTTTTAACATAATGAAATAATATGAAGATATATTAATTTATGTTTAAAAATAAAAAAGATAATTTATAAACCGTTGAAATTGCAGAAGTTTGCCTATATCTGTGATAATAATACCGTAGCTTTTATTAACTCTAGAATTATCTTGTCTGGATTCTTGATAGCTTATGATTTATAACTTCAAGTGGGTACATGAAAATAAGGCCAAAGTTAATCAAATGCAACACACCACAAACGCAATACGTAATGTTATAAGAATGAAATGTAAAACAAAACAAACGCATACAAAATACCCTTCTCATATAAATATCGGTTTTCTTTAAGTAACGAACATAAGGACGAGAAAATTAATATTAGTAGAGTGATGGCACACTTGAAGTTTATTATTAAATTCTTTCAAGTGTTCGTATCTAAGCCTAAACACCACTTAAACACTTTGGAAACTCGATTTCTGTGGTATTTGATATCACTTATGTTCTTTTTCTTATATATAATAGTGAATTTGACACGAGTCTCCTAATTTACATCTGCACCACATATTTTATTAGACTCACTAGGAAGTATTTGGAAACATTTATCACGAGATTTAATAAAGTATTTGATGATATCATTAACATATGCCGAATGTGGTGAAGGAACTGTGTGCTTTTTGTTTTGAAACGTATATATATAATTTTTACTTGTTTCAGTCTTTCGACATAGGCCATGCTGGGGCATTGCCCTGAAGAATTTTAGTCAAATGAATCGACCCTAATGCTTTTTAGTTTTGAGTCAGGTACTTATTCTATTGGTCTCTTTTGTCAAACCGCTAAGGTACGGGGAAGTAAACACACCAACACCGGTTGTCAAGTGGACACAAAGACATCCACCTCCAACTAACACACAAGCACATATGTAACATATATATATATATATATATATATATATATATATATATTGTTATTCTTTTATTCTTTTATTTGTTTCAATCATTTGACTGCGGCTATGCTGGAACACCGCCTTTAGTCGAACAAATAGACCCTAGGACTTATTCTTTGTAACCCTAGTACTTATTCTATCGAATTCTTTTACTGAACCTCTAAGTTACGGACATATAAACACACCAACATCGGTTTTCAAGCGATGGTGGGGACAAACAAACGAATACACACACACACACACACACACACACACACACATACGCACACACACACACACGCACGCACACACACACGCACACACACACACATGAAACCCACTAAATAGTAAATAGAGCAGCCCGCACGCGCGTGTGCATGTGTGTGTATATATATGAGTTTGGAGGGATATATTATTTCGGCGGATGCCATATTAGCTCTCAGTTAAGTTCCAGTTAACGGCTAACCACAGCGATCAGTATTTAACGTCTGTGACTATAACTTGTTAATCACTCCGTGAATTCTTTCCAGAGTTAATTCTGTGTATGCTTCGATGGACGGTAAAAATTGTCTGGCGTACATATTAACAATAAAGAATATGGAAACTTATGCATCCTTAAAATTTATTTTATAGTTATATACAGCATATTATAATGACCTGCATGTATTTCCGTTGCAGCGACTACTCACTGTTGCAAATGTAGCCTTGCATTATTGTCGGTGCAGTTTCATCAGGAACCGTCTATTTGGTCATCTTCGAAGTGAACTGATTATAATATGCTGTATTTAACTACAAAATAAATTTAATGGATATGCAAGTCTCCATACTCTTTATTATTAACTATTAGATATAACCAGAAATGGCTCTGATGAAAGTAGCACTCATTTTCTTATGCCGTTCAATCTTCCTCAATTGATCAATAGACCAATTGAGTAAAATTATCAGTAATGTACCTATGATGACTACTGGAGACAGCAATAAACCAAATTTGCTCCAATGATGGAAAAATATCTAATATTTTGAACTTGTTTCTTCTATACCACTGTGTAAAAACCACTCTGTCTGGAGTTTATCCACGGATTTACAGTATAGAATGGTGATGAAGCATAACCTTGGACTCTACCACAATATTACCCAGTGTTCTTCACTAATCTAAGTAATATTGTTAACCTTATGATGTATTTTACCCGGGTTTATAATTTTTCACTATTTGTTCCATATATATATATATATATATATATATATATATATATATATATATATATATATATATATATATATATATATATATATATATATGCTCATATAGTATGTATACACAAACACACACACACACACACACACACACACACACACACACACACACATATATATATATATATATATATATATATATATATATATATACATAAATGTATATAGATATACTGGGTACGGTGAGTAAATTGTCGTCTAAATTATGCAAAAATGGAAATAACATCGACATCTCATTTTTACAGATATATTTATCAAAATTGCATAAAAACATCTTCAAATACTAAAGAGTTATTTTATACAATAAAATCAGCATTGGCTTCAACCACGGCCACCAGATGACTTCGGAATCTCCTAGACGGTCACTTTGTTTAAGTTGATGAATGTTGCTATGATCCTTCCAGGGGTCAATAGGATAAAGCATCGAGCAATTGATTGGGCTCATACAATCGACTAACTCTCTCCCACGTCATAATATCTGACCCTGTACAAATGTAAGTAATTCAAAAAGCGTGGATTGGCAGAATCGTTAAGACGGTGGACAAAATGCTTTACAGACTATCTATGGCTCCTTATATTCTGAGTTCAAATCAAGCTTTGCCTGTTATCCTTTCAATGTCAATAAAATGATGTGCCAGTCAAGTGCTATCGATTATCGTTCCATGTTTATGTCGCCAAAGGTATATTATGTTTCTGCCCTGTAAAGATTATGCCACCTGTCACCCAAAATACGTTACCTGTGTTTCATTCAGTTGGGATTTCAACGTCTCAGTATTAGAGGATTTGATTGAAGACCAAATACAGAGGGGTGGGGAGCAAATACATTAGTGTAATATACAAGTGGATCCTGTTAAGGGAGTAAATATAGAGATTATTGGTGCAGCTGGTCTTGTAATTCAACCAAACTATGATTGAGCAGACTTATGAATGAAGGTGTTCCAGTCTTTACCAGTGTGACTTTATTTTTCAGTCATCTGTCTCTAGCTCTATATTATCTAAGTTTTTACTTGGGTGTGCGACTTTTTGGCTGCTATTTCCAAGATGCGCGACCATGTTTCTATATTAGATAATGTACTGTTGTTGTTGCTCTTAATGTTGTTGCTTTAGACAGCACTAAGTCAGCTTCAGTTGAGTAAACCTACGATCAAAATCATAGCCTTGACCATCGTGTTTTTCCGTTTTGTCAGAGGTTATCTGTCTAGAATTACATTATACAATATGCACGCTAGGGTATGCGATTTACAGCAAATTTGTCTGCTATTTCCATCATGTCCTTACAGAGCCACTTAATCCAATGAATTCTTCTCTTTAAAACAGTAGGGTGTGATTACAGAGATAAAGCTTCTCTGTAAGAGTTTATACATTTACTGACAGGTTTATGGTTCCTTATAGTCCTATTTGGTCACTCCCGTCACGTTGTCGATAAGGTGTGGACTTACTGACAGAGGTGAAACTTGACACTTTAACTTAGCAAATCTACCAGATTATCACAGAACCACCATGTTGACTTAGAATATTCTAATAATTACAAGTGAAACTTTTAAACTCTTCTGTTACCTCTCCAAATCATTGAAAGAATTAGTCATACATTTTTTTCCTTATTTCGTGATAAAAACCTCATTGGGTGATTAAGATGTGGACGACAGATTTCTAACCTATTTAGAGAGAAATACAAGAATAAGGTTTAAAGTTTTTGGTTGGTATAAATAATTTCACTTGAGATTATATGTTTATGTTTGAAACATACACTGCAGTGTTTGGGATGAAATGATATTGGCTATTAGTTAAAATTAGTTCGCTATTATTTTCTTCACTGTATCGCTAGATTTAACAAGAGATAATAAAATACGTGAGCATGTTCTAGACGCACAATAAAAGTCTTTCTTCATGTCCACTTTTAAACTAAATATAGAAGTACTAACTGTATTCGTGCTTTCAGGAGGAGGTAATATGATTCTACAAAATTCAGTTTCAAATAGATTTTTATGGATATCATTTTTGAAGATCCCTTCTGAGAATATTGCTCTGCGTTTCTATCATGAATTTTGAGTGTCTCATAATATCACTCCATTTGCATTTCCTGCATGTCTTCAGAATGTCGTTCATTGCTTTGTATATATATATATATATATATATATATATATATATCATAAATATATAGGGATTGACAGTAACCTGCTTCTCCAACATACTGAGAATTCAGAAATAGCAGTCAAAGAACTACTGATTTCAAAACTACAAATTATTACTCTAGATTGATAGCGCTATCAATCTAGAGTAATAATTTGTAGTTTTGAAATCAGTAGTTCTTTGAGTGCTATTTCTGAATTCTCAGTATGTTGGAGAAGCAGGTTACTGTCAATCCCTATATATTTATGATTATAAATGTTTTTTACCGAAGAAGGTTTTCATACTGAGCTACCCGGCAGAATTGTTAATTATTAATCTTATTACTAATTGATGATTCCCTGCCCTGCATATATATATATATATATATATATATATATAAAGACAGAGAGAGAGAGAGAGAGAGAGAGAGAGAGAGAGAGAGAGAGAGGTTATGAGAAGTAATGGTGTCAGTATGACCCAAAGGTGTCAGGTAAAGCTGAGTAAGTGCTATGGATGACCATAGTTAAGCTCCAGGTTCGGTGATTATGCTAATAAGGCGTCCAACGTAGGTCATATATCAGCATGTGTATATACAATTTTCTTTTTCAGAATGAGATTAAAAAACCAAGGTTGTGAAGATTTTAGAACATTTATAAATAGGTCTTACAGCTGTTTCCAGGATATTTATTATATCCCGTCCTGAGGGACGGTGTGAGAGAATGGTTAAGCAATAGTTAATTTAGATAAGATACGAAATAGAGAGTGAAGTGGAGGAATGAAAATAGATGTGAGATGTACAGGGATATTCCATTTGTAGATCCATTATTTAGTCAATACCTTGTAAGTAAAATCCAATAGTATCTAAAATTGGTCATTCCAAGTATAAAGCTTGTACACAGTGCTATTGAATCGAGGGTTTTATTTAAAGTGACCTAAATGTAGGGAATGTATTTGTAAGGACAAATCGAAAACAAGAAGAGAGGAATAAAGAAAAGACAGAAATTTAAAAAAAAGAGAGAAGAAAAAAAAAAGAAAAAAGAAAAAACAGGGAGATAAGAATAAAGAAAAAGAAAAACAAAGAGAGAGATAATAAGGGAAAGTGTACCAGTTAGTGGTCAGTCAAGATAATTTGAAAGTAGGAATGGGGAGATGAGGGTGATAGAGAAAGAAAGGTATTAGAATGTAAAAAGATAGAAGGAATGGGGGTGATAGAGAGATTGAGAGAGGTATAAACAGTAAAGGAGCGTCAGTTATATAGTGATAGAGTCTAAGTGATGGGGCAGAGAGAGGGGTAGTAGTATGGAATGAAGAATTTAGGAATATAGATTAGGTGGTTGGGCAGGTCAGTGCTTAGTAATAGAAGAAAATATGTGAAGATGTATACATATGTATATATTAGACATGTATATATATATTTATACATATGTTTATATATATCAATATCTACATATACAACTCGTACTCATGTGTATATGTACACATGCACACTCATATATACGTGTATCTGTATGTATTATTGCCCCTGTATACGCAGGTATACATACCTTGCATACATACATACATTCACACATACACACATACATACATACACGCATACACACAATACATATACACGCACATGTGCATGCACGCACATACACACGAATATAAATAGATGGCTGTGATATTCGAGTATGAGTGATGAATGTAGAAAGGGATAAAAAGTTAAAATGCAGATTTATATATATATATACAAGGTTATATATATGATTATTGGGATTACCTAAGAGGTATTGTGGAAATATACTGTATCGTCGTTTAGGCATTTAGATTTGTGGTAGAATTTGAATGTGTGAAAAAGCGGTGGTTGCATGTGCTTAGTGCTTCATTATGTTTATTTAGCAGTTCTGGAGACTTGTGCTTTAATATGTGAAGTGCTTCCTTCAGGCAAAATTTGCAGGTTGAGCGTTGACCTGAGTCCAGTATGGACCGTGATTGAGTAAAGAATATATTTGTATTTTTAAGATGATGTATGCGGTTGGCGGGTGTTGTAGATTTACTATGTTTATCGTATCTAAATGAATGGAGGTGAGCGGCATATCGTTGCTTAAAATCTTTGGTTGACCCTATGTTTATGGCTGTAGAGTTGTGTAATAGATTAAGGACTTTTAGATACTATTGGATTTTACTCACAATGTATTGGAATCTTGTACGTATACCATGCTGCCTAAATAATGGATCTACAAATGCAAGGACAGACAAAGGGAGTATGTCGATTACATCGACCCCAGTGCGTAACTGGTACTTAATCTATCGACCCCGAAAGGATAAAAGACAAAGTCGGCCTCCACGGAATTTGAATTCAGTACGTAACGGCAGGCGAAATACCGCTAAGCATTTCGCCCGGCGTGCTAACGTTTCTGCCAGCTCTATCTATCTATCTATCTATCTATCTATCTATCTATCTATCTATCTATCTATCTGTCTGTCTGTATGTCTGTCTGTCTGTCTGTCTGTCTGTCTATCTATCTATCTGTCTATCTATCTATCTATCTATCTATCTATCTATCTATCTATCTATCTGTTTGTCTGTCTGTCTGTCTGTCTATCTAATTAGCTATCTTCTTCCGATGTATCTGTCTACTCTCGTAATACCGATAAACATTTAAACCTAACATGACCACAGAGTTTGATCTTTAACGCGTAAAAGATAAAAGTGTAATATCCATAGCTATGTTTGATAAGGTTATTAGATTTTAAATTAAGTATCTATCGATAATTCTTTTAGTATAAAAACTTAGAGATCTTCACGACATTGTTTCATTATATTAAACATTTCTCTCCCTTGTTTTCTCTTTCTATTAATTTACTGACTTCACTATTTCCTTTCCTCTCTTTGTCTCGTCTTCTCCATCATCTTTATCTCTATATATTTCTCCATTCGAGTTATTACCTCCCTTGGCGTACGCGTAACACACGGACGAAAATAGACAGGCCCGCATGAACGTGTAGAATTATAGATATTAAAAATTGGCCTGTGCAATGTTAACATTAATAAGCACGAATATATTAATATTAATTGGCTGGATTTAAATTGAATCAAAATTAAGATGATAAATATAAAAAATAAGACGAGAAAATATACAAAATCTTCAGCCTCCCACCAGATTAGTTAATGCAGAAATATGTAAATTTCGTGTTTTAAGACATTAGGGAATTATGTTAATTACAGCTGTTTTTATAGAATGTGAGTGTAGATGTGCATAATATAAATGTATGCGTGGATATTTGCATGTGTGCGTACGTTTGCATGTCAGCATATATGTATGCATGTTTGTATGTATGTGTGTGTATTTTTGCAAGTATGGTTGTATGTATGATTGGTTGGTTCAATGAATGTGTATGTAAGCGTGTAGATATGTACGCATATATATATATATATATGTATGGATTGGTGATTTTATGGATAATTGTAAACATGAGTGTATGCATATATATGTGCATTTTCGGGAATAATTATAATTAAAATTTCTACATTATGTTACATTAAAACTTACTAAATTATATATTTTTGTACCAACATATATGCATACAGACTCACACACATATATGCATGCATATAAGTAGATTTGAGTGTATATAGGCACAATACGCACACAGTCATATATATACGCCATAATAGATCGCTAGCAACTAAACCTTTTTTCTATTTTCTCTCCGTTTATTTCTGTGTTCCTTTCTGTGGAAGAGCGTAGGCTCGAAACGTAAAAGACTTTCTCATTTCCCTAGCGTTAAACTAATACATCTGTTTGTTGTTTACACCCGTCTTCGCCTTCTTTTTTTTTAAATTCTCAATTTATACACACACACACACACACACACACACACACACACATATATATATATATATATAGTTTTAGGGAAAAGAACCAAGTAAATTAATTTTAATTTTTTATAAATTGATTTTAATTGAGTTTTTACCTATAATTTGGATCTTCTCCCTAATATTATTATATATATATATATGTATGTTTATGTATGTCTGTATGTCTGTATGTATATATGTATGTATGTATGTATGTATGTATATACATATATACAGTACATACATACACACACATATGCATGTATCTTCTATTTTTTGATCATTATAAATCTTCGACAAAGGACGGAGCCAGTTTCCATGGCTCC
>NC_142938.1:30301490-30311490 GCF_046866305.1 Octopus bimaculoides | reverse complement strand
ATAAACGAGAAGAAGAAGAAAGTTGTATATAAGATACGCCCCAATGTATAGCTGATGAATATTTTATTCATCGACCCTAGATAGACGAATGATAATGTTGACCTTAACAGATTTTGAATTTGGAACGAGAAGAAAACGCCGACATTTTATACGACGAACAATCAAATCTTAGCGTCGCTGTTGAATAATGACGATGAACGTTTCGTGTATAGGGGAAGGACAATAATTCATAGGAAGAGGTTTGTTTAGCCGATTATATAAATCCCGGTATTTGACAGATATTTCATTTTATCGGCCTCTGAAAGAGGAAAAGCAAAATTGAGCTGAGTGAGATTTGAACTCAGCGCTTAACCGGCTCTCCACCGATTCTCAAAGGTGGTCAATAGTACTAATTGTTTCTAACATAGGCACAAAGCCAGAAATTTGTGGGGAGAAATTTAGTTGGTCACACCAACCTCTGGTATTTGTCTTGCTTGCTTGTCTGCTTGCTTGTCTGCTTGCTTGTCTGCTTGCTTGTCTGCTTGCTTGCTTTTGTGCTTGCTTGCTTGTTTCATGCTATTGCTTGATGAGGCTGGGCCCTCCCAGGTTAGAGATCTCAGAGACGTCATCATGCGCAGAGCCGACCAGGTCCACCAGTGCTCTCCATCGCAGGCGGTCCTATGCCAGCCCTCTTCGTTTTTGAAGATGACGTCATGCCACTAGAGATCAGTCCCAATCACGTCCAGCTATCTGATGCGGGGCCTGTCTCGAGGCTTCTTCCAGCCCGGAGCTCCTGCGCTGAATGAAAGTAAAGCCCTGGTTGGATCATGTAGCGGGAGACAGAGGATATTTTCTCTTGTCGACCCCAGATGAATGAAAGGTAAAGTTGTCTACGATGGGATTTGATCTTGTCTCAGAACATAGAGGACTGCTATTAAATACCTTAATCAAATTTTGTACGACACTCCACAGATTCTACCATCAACATCCTTGATCAATAACAACAGTGTCTAATATAGACAGAAGGCCTTAAATTTGGAGGAGGGATTAGCCTGTGCCCTTGACTCCAGCCCAGTCCTTGAGTGTTACATTTAACAACACCGAAAGAATGAAACGTAACAGTGACTTTGGTAACAACTGAAATCAGAATGTCAAAAAGTGTAACTAAATTCATCACAATATTTTGTACGACACTCCACCAGTTCTGCCATCAGCTTTCCACGATTAACACTCTACTTTAAAATGTTGCCACTCTGCTGCTCTTGCCAACAATTAAAGGCCCTTTCCCGTTTGGGGTTTCCGGTGTAAACTTCAAATCTGTTTTGTTATACAAATTTTTTTCCATTTACCTTTTTTATTATTATTTTTATGCGCCCTTTTCAAGCCTAGCCAGGTTCATGGGCCCGGTTTCTCGGTTTCTATGGCGTATGTGCTCCCCGCATCTGGACGGGACGCCAATCCATCGCAGTCCATTTACCTAACGGGAAATTATTTACAGAGCTTTATTTTCGCATCTTAAAGTTCAATACTTATCTATCTATCTATCTATCTATCTATCTATCTATCTATCTATCTATCTATCTATCTATCTCTTCTCACGGACGTGCTGTCACATCGGCTGCGAAGGTAAACGTTTATTTGACCATTTACTGTCCACATTTTGTTGGAATTTTTAAATAATTTTGTTGCGAAGCACCTAGGCTTCATTTGTGTGTATTTTCAAGGGCAGGAATTGGCCCCCAGGGGCAGTTTCGGCCCTAGCAAAATACAAAAATTTCCTTCTTGACATTTGAAAAATGTCGAGAAACATAATTTTGGAACGCTTGTCTTGTTCTTTTGACAAGCATTTCCCGAGGCTTCAGATGCCAGAAGAGAAAAAAGAACAGAATAGCGCGTACTCACACAGTGACAGGAACGCAGTTGCTGTAAACGTCACAAAGACGGTAATTACAGCTACTAACAGCCCTCTCACCACCACCACCACCACCACCACCACCAACACCAACAACAAAAACAAAACTGTAACCAAGGTTACAAAACCATGCGTAAAAACCGTCACAAATGTCTCTGACGTAAGCACCATTGCTGCTGACGCCATCATCACCACCACCAACAACAACGACAACAACAACAACAACAACAACAACGACAACAACAACAACAACAGCAACAACAAGGAAGTAAAGTTATCGGCCGTCAGCAATGACACCATCACCTGTTCAACAAACTCTGCTGCCACTACCACCACCTTTGAACCAGGCAGTACATACACCAACATAAGCAAAAATATCCAGAAGAACATGTCCGCCAGCACAACAAAAACAAATTTCGCAAATGCTCTAAAGGAAAAAAGAACAATAGTGACATTCACACAAAAACAAATAAAAGACACAAAATCCCTTCTTACGAAAGAAGGAGATGATGTCAGAATAAACATACCAAAAGATATTATAGAAATGAAAAATAAAAAGTGCATCATTTATAAACTGGTAAACACAAAAACCAGACGTGTAGAAAATGTTAGCACAGATAAAATTGAAGTTTGTCTTAGAAAAATTTGGCCTTATCAGAATCATGTCACCTGGGGAAGAAAATTTGGAACGGTGCAAGTGAGATTTCTGGATGAAAATTTAGCTAAACAATTTTCGACACTCTCTCTCCGCACAGATGACTTGGTAATGATACCGAGTTATCTAGGACAGAGAGTGACCAAAGTTATGATAAAAAATGTGCCATCGGAGGTGGACACCCAATGGCTGATATCGGCCGTGTGCCTGGAAATGGAGGAGGCAAATATTTTGGAGATTACGGTCGGAGAGGAAAAGAACTGGGGAGGGAAAAATCTGGAAATCCTTCTCCACATCACGGAGGAGGCTTCACAGAAAATTCCTCCAAACATTAGATTGGCAGAGGACCACAAGCTGTATGTGGTGGTAGAGGGCAGGCGACCTCGCTGTTACCTATGCAACAGCGAAGCACATCTGAAAAAGGACTGCCCTCTGGCCGCTAAACAAAAACAACAACAACAACAACAACAACAACAACAACAGAAGCAACTACCAAATACCCCCAACAGAAAAACCTTACTACCAACACCACCAGCAACACAAAAAACAACAACAGAAATATCAGCAATAACCACAACAGAAAAGACAACAGAAACTGCAAAAACAGAAGAAAAAAAAGAAAATTCCAAGACTGCCTTTCCCTCCCCCATATCACATACACCACACATAAATAACAAGCAGCCAACATCAATAAAAACAGCAACACAAACATTCACAGAAACACACACAGACGCACAAAATTTGCCGTTACCTCTTTCTGACTCCTCAGATCTCCCATCATCCGATGAAGAGAGTGGGGAGGAGTGGAAAATAGCTACGAAAGGAAAGAGGAAGCGCAGTAAGAAGAAAACAAAACAAAATGCAAACACAAACAAAGCAGGGAGATTTACATCTCCCGAAAATACTACTAACACCAATAGTAATATAAAAAAAAACAATGCTAACAGCAATAGACAGTACAAACACAGAGTTGATGAATTACATCAACTCTAAAACAAACATCACAAATAACGATATCAAAACCAACAACCACCCACGTACAACACCGCCAAAACACATTAAAATTATTCATGTAACACCAGCATTACACAACACAATAAAATCCCTCTACCCCAACTCGGTAGGGGGATTCCAGAAATATTTGTGCAAGAAATTGTACAATAGCCTCCTTGGTGAAAAATCCAAGGAGGAAACAAAACTTTCTAACGGCAAGTAACACTCTGTTCTTTTGTTTTGTGCTTTAAAGCACACGTATAAATAGAATCATGGTGAAGATTGGTTGTGTGAATGTGCGTGGCTTAGGGTCCCCTTGGAAACAAGGGTACCTCTTAAATGACATCAAGTCACACAATTTGGATATCATAGCCATTAGTGAGACCAGACTCCATGAACCGCGGGCCCTAAAGTCCATGTTTGGCGGACAGTTTAACATTTATTTTTCTCCCTGTCTGCCGAGGATGGGCGGTAGTGGCACGGCGGTTCTTTTTCGCAAGAGTCTGGATCTCCAAATAAAGACGATATTTACGGACCCGGAGGGTAGACTGGTTGTCCTAGATGTGGACGGCAGCGATGGAGGCGCTTTTCGGTTGCTGGCAGTTTATGTGCCTCCTTTAACAGGTCGGTCAGACTTCTTTCGACGTCTAGAAGTATTCCTGGGAACGTCTCGTCCCTTACTTTTAGTGGGGGATTGGAATGCTACCTTGGACACGCATCTAGACTACGTGGGGAGTGACAAAACTAGAAGGGGATGCAAAGGCCTCATAGACCTGCTCAGACGCTTCCAGTTATCTGACAGGTACCGACTCGACCACCCAAATGTGCCAACGTGGACTTGGAGCAACCGCATTGGGTCGTCGAGATCGTATCTAGATAGGATAGTGTGTAGGACAAGAGATAGAGATAGTTTAGGATGTCCACAGTTCCACATAGTCAGCTACATGGATCACAAACTTGTGACGTGTACGCTAGACTTAGATAAGGCACATAGGCAGGGTCCCGGTTACTGGAAACTAAACGCGTCTTTCCCGTCGAGACAGGTTTTCAGAGACCGGATTAGCACGTTAGTAAAGAGGGCTTTGACGGGAGCCATCGTCAACAACAAATGGTGGTTTGCCCTCAAGAGAGCAGTAAGGGCGGAAGCAATAAGGTACAGCAGGGCACTAGCTGTAGAGAGGAACAGAGTAGAGCGGGAGCTAGTGATAAAGTTAGAAGAGGCATTGCGAAGTGGCATCGCATCCGACGTTTTAGCGGCGAGGTTGGCCCTCGACCAACACTTCAATGCTAAACACGAAGGGTGTGCTGTCAGGGCAAGGATGCGTGCTCTGAGGAATGAAGGTGTTGGAGCCGCACGAGAGGCCCGGGTGGCGGAGGCGCAGCGGGATAACAGAGCCACCATCCGGTCTCTGGTAGACGAACATGGGCGCGAATTGCTCGAGCCGAGCAAGATGTGCGAGGCGTTTCAGCGGCATTTTGCCCGACTGTTCGGGAGGAGTGGCGAGCGAGAAGGCAGGGTGGACTTTAGTGCCTACCTGCACAGCTTGCCACGACTCTCGGCAAGAGAGGCGGAGTGCTGCGAAGGGGTCATCACGGCGGAGGAGGTGAGGGACGCGATGGCGGGTTGCTCGACGGACAAATCTCCGGGTGTGGATGGTCTGCCCTACGAGCTTTACAACTGTATGCCAGACTTGTTTGGAGAAGTCTTGGCGGCCGTGTACTGCAACTGGCAGCAGAACGGGAGCATTCCCGGTTTTGTGAGCCGAGGAGCGGTAACGCTGCTGAAGAAAGATCCAAACAAGGGGGACGCCATAGATAACTTTAGGCCCATCACTCTGCTCAATGCAGACATGAAAATTTTGGCCAAGGTGTTAGCCAAGCGGTTGGCGCTTGTCATCGAGAAACTGGTCGGCACGGAGCAGACGTGCGCCGTGCCGGGCCGGAGCATCCATGACAACATCCATCTGATGCGCTACATCATAGAGAGGGTAGTTAAGGAACCTGGCATGGGTGGGGCCCTGATCAATTTGGATCAATCCAAAGCTTTCGATAGGGTAGACCATCGATACTTGGAGGCCGTCCTCGAAGCGGCCGGCTTCGGTCCCGTTTTCCGCGGCTGGATCGCTGCCTTGTACACAGGCATCCGTTCGGTTGTTCGCGTCAATGGACGTCTATCGGGACCCTTCGACATTGCACGTCCGGTTCGTCAGGGATGCCCCCTGTCGCCGCTCCTGTACGTATTGACTCTCGAGCCACTACTGCGGAAGCTGGCGACGCTGAGGGGCATCCCGCGAGAACTGGGGTGCGGGACGAGCGTGTCGGCATACGCGGACGACGTCACCGTCATAGCGTCTAGCCACGAGCACATCGAGCTTGTCGGCGAGACGCTGAAAGACTACGAAGCGGTGACGGGAGCGAAAATCAACCGGGATAAGTCGGTGGGTTTGCTGCTCGGCAACTGGAGAAGCAAGCCCATACCGTCCGGCAGCGTCTCAGTAGTGGGACGCTGGACGGACGGTCCGGTCAAGTTGCTCGGAGTCTGGTTCGGTCCGGACCTGCAAACGGAGAAGAACTGGGACGAGATAACGAGTAGGGTGGCCACTCTCTGCCGGCAATGGTCCGAGAGGAAGCTGTCCCTAAAAGGTCGGGCGGAGGTGGCGAACGCGTACATCGCGTCCGTCATCGAATACCGCCTGACCGTCGTGCCTTGTCCCGATCGCGCCATCACCGAAATGGAGCGTATCCTCTTCCGCTTTTTGTGGAAAGGAAGCGTTCCGATGGTGAGGCGATCCGTTTGTTGCCAACACCCGCTGAAAGGAGGGCTGGGCATGCCGTGGTTGATGATGCGCAGACATGCGCTGAGACTGCGACATCTCCGGCTCTACGTAGACGACGGTGAGCAGGTGTGGTCGCCGTTTGTGCGACGCGCTTTCCCGCAGCTCGTCTCCATGACCAAGCTGCAGTCGTGGATCAAAAAGAGGCCGAGGAATGGCGAATGGCACCGTGAGTGTCGCGTTGCTCTGCAACAACTTTGCCGTCCCGGGACGACCTTGAGCGGCTGCATCACAACGAAGTCATTCTATAGGGGATTAGTGGAGGGCAGGTACGACGACGATCTCGGGGCGAACCTGGGCGTCGACGAGGAATACCTGACCCGCCTGTTCAGGACGACTTTCGGGCCGGGACCTATGGACAACTTCCAGAGATCCCTGGCCTGGCAGTGTTACCGAGAGGCGCTACCCGTTCGGGATAAGCTCTATAGACACGGCTCGCGAAATGCGGGGCCGACCTGCCCGAGATGCGGTCAGAGCGATGAAACCGTTCTGCACGCACTCGTGCAGTGTCCAACCATTTCGGAGCTGTGGGCTTATGTCGAACGACTGCTGTCGCGTGTGGGACGAGTCGGTTTATCAACCGAGTCTATCGTCAATATCGTCACGCCTCCTTCCTTTAAACGGGAAGGAAGAGCTGTATTTATCGTACTTGTGGCTATGGCCAAAGAATGCATCTGGTGGACGCGTCTGAAAGGATTAGAGACAAATACTTTCCTCTCTGGTCAATCTCTCATCAACTTTTTCAAGTATCACTTGAAAAGGAAGGTGAGAGTAGAGAGGCAAGTGTTGTCTAGCAAATGTTTCGAAAAAAGATGGATACATGTAGCAAGAATGGCACGTATAAATGACGAAGCCACCTTGACCATGATTCTATAAAACGTTTTAAAATTTTGTAAACAGAGAGTTACTTACGTTTCTTGCTTAAATAAAAGAAATTTTATTTAACAAACTGTGACGCTAAAGACCGAGGTTACCGTAGTCTTTTCGTAGGTTTTTCTTTCCACGGATAACCTCCCCATTTATTGGGAATTTTTTGTATTATTTCGTATTTTTTGTAAATACCCCAAACGTTTTGCGATGTTTTTTTTTCATCGTTGTCCCCACTTTTGTTTTTTTTCTGCTTTGTTTTCGACCCCCTCGAAAAGAAAAACTCTACATTTGTATTTTGTCCCCTCTGTGTTGAGCCCTGTGTGGCTAATAAAGAAACCTATCTATCTATCTATCTATCTATCTATCTATCTATCTATCTATCTATCTATCTGTGTGTGACTGTCTGTCCATCTGTTTCTCTCGCTCTTGCTTTCACCCTCTCTCTCCCTCTTTCTCCATTCCTCTTACTTGTGCATTTCTGTCTATCTGTCTATTACTATTTCTCTTCATCTTTCTTCACTACTTCATGAATCTTTTTTCTTCATATTTATCATATTAACTTACCTCATCAATTCTTCATTTTACCTTTTTCTCCATTTCTTCTCTTATTTTTCTGTTTCACTTTATATTATTATCGTTGAAAACTTTTCTTTTTCTTTTTGATGTTTTTGACGCGAACCAATATTTGAAGTCATCAAAATATGATGCGTTTCTTGTTGACCTCACTGTCAACTATTCTCGACGGTTTGCCATGAATATTACGAGACATTCGACCTCTCACCGAATGATTTGTTGCCAGTCATATATTTTGTAGCTGTTGGCCAAATGGTCAGTTGGTCAGATCTATCTTTGGCAAGATTGACAACTAATCACATCCACTTAATCTTGTTAAGACATTGATATTTGTACACATTTTTTCACAGAAGATTCATGTTTCTGTTGTTAGGTTATGTCTGAAAAGTTATAGTTTCTTTGTATTCGTAACTCAACGTTGTACAAGTGCCGTTTGCAAAATCTGAATGAGATGTACGGTAAGTGACGAAACCGTTGTACAGCCATGCGTTCCGTGTCTAAGCATTACTGACTTGTGGAATTATGCCGATAAATTAAGGTTCCAGTCAATTATTAGAGTAGATGGTATTGATTGATATTGTCCACTTAAAATTTCTGGCCTTATGGTTAAATCAGTTAGCTCACCGGACACAATGCTTAGTGGAATCTCTGATGGCATTTTATGTTCAGGGTTCAAAATCTGCTGAGGTCAACCTTGCTTTCATCTTTTGGAGGTCGATAAAATAAGTACCAGTTGAGCACTGGGGTCGATGTAATCGACTTGTTCTCTCACCACAAATTTCAGGCCTTATGCCTTTAAAAGAAAGGATTATTATTAATATTATAATTATTGAGTGAGAGAGCAGTGCATGCCGTCAAAGTGACACTGGGTATGAATATACGAAGCCCAGTATACCCATCATGACTACCCGTCTGATAAGGGTACACCAGGCATATGCATCACAAGCACATGTGCGCAACATGATGATTCCATACCATGATAAATAGCGAATGACCTTACAGGTGGGGCTCAGTTAAATTTTCTTCTGGTCGAGTAGCCCATCCTACTAAAAAGGTCCCTGAATAAGGTTTGTTTTTGAAGGATGAGGAACAAAATACCTATGCCTCCTGAGGTGAATTATTCAAACTCCAAAGAATTCCTCTCTACACATGGTTATGATGCTCCCCTACTACTTCTGCTCGTGATCAGAGATGCACATATCGTCAACCACTAAGAGACATGCTCAACTGGCTAAGGTCAAACAACTGACAAGCAAATCTGTGGTATTGAGCAGAATATTTGCTGTAGCCTATCTTTCAGCCAACAAGTGACATGCTCAACTGATCATTATTATTATTATTATTATTATTGTTGTTGTTGTTGTTGTTGTTGTTGTTGTTGTTGTTGTCGTCATCATCATCATCATCATCATCATCATTATTATTATTATTATTATTATTGTAGTAGTAGTAGTAGTAGTTGTTGTTGTTGTTGTTGTTGTTGCTGTTATGTACTTTTAATCTGCATTTTTGTTACAATCACTCGCCAAGACACACCAAGCGTCCTAGGGCTAGTGAGGCTAAGAGGTGTTGCAATATGACTAAAAGCTTGGGGAGGGGAAGTGACAGGGGTAGTAGCAAAACATCTTCATGTAATACAACACAGACGTTTAAATTGATAGGGTTTTTCTAAGGATGTGGGCAGTACTTGTCAGCACAATCTTTTGGATTTCTCTGAGACATGGTTCTCTTCAGTAAGTAGCGCATCCCGTCAAAGTGACACTAGGGTACAAATATACGAAGCTCAATATACCCATCATGACTACCCGTCTGATAGTGCTCCAGGCACCTGCATCACCACCATATGTGCGCAACATGGTGATCTTATATCATATAAACAGCGCATGACCTCGCATGTGGGGTCCACTATGATAGGAATTGTTTCTGTTTTTAGACACGGCATTCGAGTTGCCTCTATTTCCAGGTCTTTGTATTTTCAAAGTTTCTCCGTTTCTTTTAGAGAAACGTTGTCATCTGTTGGTATTGATACCTGAATTAGAAAGCATTTTTTTTCTTGGTGATCTCTGAATGCTCCATCTGACCTATTGGCCTTAATTTCTTTGTCTGTGTGTATTGGCATATCCCATATCATTATTATTATTATTATTATTATTATTATTATTATTATTATTATTATTATTATTA
>NC_142938.1:30206490-30293990 GCF_046866305.1 Octopus bimaculoides | reverse complement strand
TAAATTGAATACAATTTGTACTGAGGCAAACATGTAGAAACAATCTAAACGTTAACTTCTGTTTTAGAAATTAAATTTGTGTGATAGATGACGTCCAATGTAATATATATATATATATATATATATATATATATATATATATATATATATATATATATATATATATTTATATAAATGATTTATACATTTATACAAATATATGTACAATTTATGCATATAAATGTGTGTGCGTGTACATGTGGATGTGTATGTGTGTGTGTGTATGTGTGTGTATATGTGTGCGTATGTGCGCGTATGTAAAGAAATAACTTCTGTATGCACGCCCGTTTGCAGCCTTGTAAATGAAATACTGTGTCGTTGGGTCCCAGACCGCTTCCTCGCGTGAGGTTATAACGGGGCAAGTTAAATATTGTGTGACGTCTACATGTTTGAGATGTGCCGCACGGTGGTAAAATTTTTCCATGGTAACTTTACATTCCACAATTGTAAAGAACCCACCACACAAAGAATTTATCAAGTAGTCAGCGTGAAAAACCAGTTAAGGGAAAAAATTTAACAAAATATATAATTAATTTATTCCCTTTTAAATACATTTATTATATTAAGGGCATTACAACTCGTAAATGCCTTACGCTATAAGGACTCTTAAAGTCAAAACTACCTTAATAAATATATAGTGTACTGACAGCGAGGGAATGCAACTTGAATGTCATCTCTTAAAAACATTCAGCCGCAAATGATATGATTTCATAGTTAGTGTACACACACACACACACACACACACACACAGTGCATGATCCTGTAGGTAAGAAGTCCGCTTTGGAAATAAGTAATGGCAAACTTAATTCCACACCCTTACATCTTGGGCAAATATAGTTTATCATAACCTCAGGTTCAGTTGTTCGCTCGACTAAACTTTTGGTCCATTGTGTATTGCTGAGTATTCCACAGACCGTTACACTTCTAACTAATGTAACAGAATTCTCAAGCGGAATCAGCGTGACGAAATGGGATAAGGCAGTTGTACCTTTCTAATACAGGTACAACCCATCCGATGACCTTCCACGCAATTTCCGTCAAACCAATTTCGTCTACCGGGTATAGCCCAACCCAAGTTTATAGGAAAAGCCATTTTCTCAATATGTCACTTTCTCTATATGTCACAGTGTGGGATCTAACCTGGGACCTCAGAATTACCACATGAACGTCTTAATTATTTGATTTAATCGTAAAGTCACCCAAGGAACAGGGGTTGGTGTTAAACAAGAAGACAGGTTAAGTTTACATCCCAGAACAAAAATAATTATTCTGCACACATTCCCTGTCGATCAAATTCCACTGATGGAGACTTTAGCTAACTCATGGTTATGGTAGATGCCACATATCCTAGGTCCTCCATTATGATTTCAAACTAAAGAATACGTACCTGCTAACTGAACTTCTTAACCACACAACCAGCTATTTCTTCCGTAGAAATAACGTACAAGACCTTTAAACAGCTTCTGTGTTTCTAGTGCCAATATACAGCTAAACGTGGTTTTATTCAACACTGCCCTTTCTTTCTATTTCTTCATCTCACCAGGAGTGGTAGTACGCATTGAATGATGGTGTGAGGCCTTTTAGCAATTCTGCTAATGTCGAATTATATAAGCGTTACTTTGAACCAATTAACATTAAAATTTCAAATTTAAATACAAATGTCCCACTTTCAATTGTTTGATCCCTTGCATTTACTTTAATTAGCAAATTACTAAAACATCAACACACCATTTGTGATTAATAAACTTTGCGTACATTTCTAAAGTTTCGTCTATAACTTTAAATCTTAAACACGCATGCACATACACACTTACGTATAAAATCTTAATATGTCTTAAACATACGTACACGCACGCACGTACATACATATGTATGTATGTATGTATGTATGTATGTATGCATGCATGCATGTATGTATGTATGTATGTATGTATGTATGTATGTATGTATGTATGTGAACGTACATCTTTAAGTCTGTATACGATTTAAACACGAATATACCGCTCAGTACTGAATCTTGCTAATCTTCATCATGTGTCAGTATAAGAGTAACTTTTTATCTGTTGTCAGATTCGCACCAAAATGAACATAAACTAACTCTCCTGTGAGCCGTGAAACATTTTCGCTGCAGCTGTGGAATGGTTTTTCTCAGTATTTCGATTTATTGGTCTTGAACGATGCCAGGCAAACTGCATCAAATGTGATAAATCCCTTGTGGTTTTGAGAACTTGCAGTATATTGCTGGAGGTTCAGCTCGTTTCAGTACTGTAAATCTTTTTAAATACAAATAATAAAGTTCAATGGATTTATTAATAAAAATTTATAGCACTTAATAGTATTTTTTTAAAAATTAACAAGACTATCATGTGACGACGTTTCCATATAGCAAAGACACACACACACACACACACACACACACACACACATCCTTATATATGAAGGAACATACATATATTTAAACATGAGGGTTCACACACACATTGTAGATTCATGCACATGTCTTTGTTAATGAGGATATTCACAAATTTACACATATCTTTATATATGACTGTAAGCCTCTACTCCGTTACATGACCTGCTAGGGATAACAGAAAAATATCTACTTAAATCAAAGTCTGTTCTTAAAAAAAAGATAAAAAGAGAAAGAAAAACAGAAATGTTGCAACGAATAAAATATATTGTTTCAATAATAAATGAGTAGGTTAGAGCTGGAAAACTATTAATCATAGATCTTTCCGATTAGAGCTGAACTGGGTCTAAGCAAGAACAACAACCCTAATAATAAAAGCAGCAACAGCAGTAACAGCAGCAGCAGTAACAGCAGCAAGTTGGTGACATAAAATTCACTGGAATAATCGAAGTGAAATGATATTGCGCGACAACTGGCGTACATTTATCAACAACTTCAGTACATCTGTGAAGTGACAATGAAGACAAAGCCGCTGCTGCTGCTGCAGCTGTCGGTGATGATGATGATGAGGATGAGGAAGATGTGGAGGATGGTAGATTTTTTGTCAGTTAGTCTAGGGAAAGATAATCATAAGAGCTCTCTCTAATGTATCGCGCTGTTGTGATCGAACCACGAATCTTCTGACCACAAATAAATTTTCCTACCCACTTGGTCATACTTGCATATTCTATGGCCTTCATGTGAGAAAAAACAACACACATCTAATCACGTACAGCTGACCTCAGGTTAAACACCGTGCGAGCGCACAAGTGAGAGACAGAGGAATTAATAACACAGGGGAACAATTTTAACATAATATCTATTGAGTTTGCTTTTTCACTTGATTTAGACTAAAATTGGCATGCTGATTTCAAAACTATACTCAGTTCTCTTGAGTACAACTGTATTGTTTGTCCACAAGTAATGAGACTGGTCAGCTGCTTGTATAATTTCATTCATAACACCAGGGAACATATCTAAAAAAAAAAAAGAAAAGATAGTTGTCTTCTTTTTACAATTAGTCCTAATTAATTTGATGGCATTGAGTTCAGAAATGCCCTCAGAAATTTCTATCACGCCGTATTTTTTGTTAAACAAAAATGTCACTTTTACTATTAAATACAATACTGAAATAAGAAACTAACGCGAGCCAAATAGTACTTTTTATTGTTTAACAAATATATTACATAAATTTTTTAATTACACATCTTAGGATATATATTTCTGTCAGACTGGTATTTCAGCTATCCAAGAAGTGAACTTTCTCTTTACTGCCTTGCGTGAATACTTGCATCTCGACAGTCTCATTGCAGAGATCAGCAGAAGTTAGCCATTAGGCTTGTGTTTCACCTGCCTTCATACCTTGTCTCCATGATCTCGATGTCTTGGTAGCGTCTATCTTCTTGCTCATCACTTATTGCACAGGAAAGTAGACCAGATGACTGTGCACTTTTACAATCATGTTTCAACCCAGTGCTCGAATCTGGTTAACAGAGTCGGCATAAGTTTTTCATAATTTGATTATTTTATGTTTCCCTGGAATATAGCAGAATACATTGGGGCTGCTTTTGCATTTTCTTCTCTCATAACTGGCCAGTTGTCACCTGGAAAAACATTCTCAGAATTGTCAAAAGTCTCACCTGGTTTGCAATGATATTCACACTAAATCAAGCACAGAGTGGACATATCTGCAGACAAATTCCACAAATATGAGAATGTGTGATGTGAAGGACCACAGAAGCGCGTTGTTTATTAACATCTAATAGTATAAAAGACATTTCTGTTATCATCATGACATTTAAAACTTGTTAGACTGAAGAGAGTGAAAGTCTGCCTTCATATTATGACTTATTAAAATACGTCATCTCCTAACAGAATGCATTTTGTATTGTTCAGGTGGAGAGACAGTTCCTGATAATCCATTTTTAAGACCAATGAAACTGATGGAGAGGGAGAAGAGAAAGAGACCAGGACTCAGGCCGAAGATCGGATCCTAAATTTTGCAATGGAATGTATTCCAAATACCCCGTGCGGTCTTATTTAAATGGGCGAGGAATTAAATCTATCATGCAGGGAAGAAAAAGAAAAAAAGCAAAAAGTCTTCATTACTATATCAAACCAGAGAAATATAATTTTCATTTAGCTCTTGTTACTAATTGACGGTTTGATTATTTTCATCTCTGTGAATGTTGTAACGTAAACCTCCTTAATTGTCACGACTCATTTTATAATGTCTTATAACGATTATTATTGCACACAGCGTGGAAATGTAATTTGAAACATGTACTTGTCTAATAATGGTGATGTGTCTATGATAGACATGAATCTATGATTTAAATAAATGTATTTAAAGGTGATAGTAGAAAAGCGGAACGGTTAACCTTATGTTATTTAACTGGATATATGCTCAAAGCCCAGTAATGTTGGAATATATATATATATATATATATGTGTGTGTGTGTGTGTATATATATATGTGTGTGTGTGTGTGTATGTATGTATTATGTATGTATGTATGCATGTATGTAAGCGTGTATGTATATATGTATATATATGCATATATATCTATATATCTATATGTATAGAGAGAGAAAGAGAGAGAGAGAGAGAGAGGAGGAGAAAGAGAGAGAAGGAGAGAGAGAGAGAGATAAATAGATCGAATGAGACGATGGGCAGTTTCTCCCTCCCATATTCTCTTGCAAGGCATTGGTCAACCTAAAGTTCCAGCATATGTCACTTGTCGAAGGTGACGCACAATGGGATCGAACCCAGAATCACGTGGTTACAAAGCGATTTTCTTAATTATTTAAACGTTCGAGCACCCACTAATGAATAAAATTTTTCCTGCTCTCTACATTTTACCATAGTTTTTTATTTCATGCTGGTTTCCAGGATCGCTAAAATAAAGTACCAATTGCTTATTTGTGATGAATATAATTCAGCGTTTTACTCTTTCACTCTTTTACTTATTCCAGTCATTTGACTGTAGCCATGCTGGAGCACCGCCTTTAGTCGAGCAAATCGACCCCAGGATTTATTCTTTGTAAGCCTAATACTTATACTATCGATCTCTTTTGCCGAACCGCTATGTTACGAGGACATAAACACACCAGCATCGGTTGTCAAGTGATGTTGAGGGGACAAAATCAGACACACAAACATATACACAAACACACACACACACACACACACATATATATATATATATATATATATACACACACATACATACATACGACGAGCTTCTTTCAGTTTCCGTCTACCAAATCCACTCACAAGGCTTTGGTCGGCCCGAGGCTATAAAAGAATGCACTTGCCCGATGTGCCACGCAGTGGGACTGAACCCGAAACTATGCAGTTCGTAAGCAAGCTACTTACCACACGGCCACTCCACCTATATGAAAGTAGGTAATAATTTACCTGTTGCGTAGTTTTAACTTCTATGTACGAATCGAACTTAAGCAGACATCGCTTTTTATTCACAGTCATGTTTTGTAGGGCCCCTACACCAAGTATTTTCAAAGCTGTGACTAACCGAAAGATCGATAAATGAAATCGAAATTTAGACCAAGTTAATACATCACATAATAACTATATCCCACTGATGGCTACAGGTATGTATGTGTGTAAGAATAAGGATGTACACAAGCATTCATGAATGGGTGCAGCCTTTTTCTTACAAATATATATATATATATATACACACAACCACACTCACTCATACACACACATGCACACGCACAAAGAGGCACTCTGGGTGTGTATCGACTGAGGCAAACTAAATGGTAGATTTAGATATTCGGTCATTTGGTCAGTTTAATCACGAATATAAATATACGTATGTATGTATGTGTGTATGTATGTCTATCTATCTATCTATCTATCTATCTATCTATCTATCTATCTATCTATCTATCTATATATATATATATATATATATATATATATATATATATATATATATATATATATATATATATATATATATATATATATATATATATAGCAATGGTTTGTTGCCAACTTAATGTGGCAGTCCCAATGAAGGGAAGAATTTAGCTTCAGGAAACACCATTTCCAGTTGGCTATATGACACAAGCGTACTGTGTCCTTATACATGCATATATATATTCATACACACATAGATGTGTATACAGACATTACATATACACACAAATATACGTACATACACACATACATGCGTTCGTAGTACATACACACACATATATATACATACGTACATACATACATAATACATACATACTTACATACATACATACATACATACATACATACATACATACATACATACATATATGAACATATATACCTTTTGACTGCTAAGGGACAGCGACTGGAATTAAATATCACTTTTGTCATCAATTTTAAAATGAAAATGACGACCACACTGACAGCGGATGTCTCGTTGTGCTGCGAACTGTCAAATAAATACACCCGCCTCGGCTTCGGAAGTAAACTAACTGTGTGTGTGTGTGTGTGTGTGTGTGTGTGTGTGTGTGTGTGTGTGTGTGTGTGTGTGTGTGTGTGTGAGACAGAGACAGAGAGAAAGAAAGAGAGAGTGTGTGTTCGTGTTTGACTGGAACAGTATATCTGTGTGTATATGTGTATTGTGTATCTGCATGGCAGTGGGTGTCGGTGAGTGAGAGAATAAGACAATGATGTTGTTGGTTTGTGGGAAAAACGAATGACGAGAGTCTTAAGAAAATAGTTGGGCAAAAGCTTCATGAATCAATCTATGTATACAGCGTTCAGTTGAGTTGGCTGGCGATAATAAATGAACTGCTAGCCTTGTGGCGCCCAATCTCTTTCCCATTGGTTTTCTTGTAATTCAATCCGTTCATTGCTGCTCGACGGCCGTTGCCTCTACCTAAAGGCTAGCTGCCACATTTTCAGCCATCCAGACAGAGCAAACAACCCAGAATTTACAATTGCAAGCGCTGCTTTAGTAAGACATTAATATATTAACAGCAACAACAATAGCAACAGCAATGACAAAACAACACCAACAACAAAAACAACAATAGTAATACTATATGTATGCGTTGTATTTATATGAATCTCTTTCTCTCTCTCCCTCTTTCTCCATGTATATATATATATATATATATATATATATATATGTGTGTGTGTGTGTATATCTATCTATCTATCTATCTATCTATCTATCTATCTATCTATCTATCTATATATATATATATATATATATATATATATATATATATATATATATACACACATTTATATGCATATATATCTGCAGACACACACACAGACATATATGTGTGTGTATATATATATGTGTGTGTGTGTGTGTGTGTGTGTCTGTATGTATGTATATTTCAACATGAGTTTAAAGGGATAAGTTATCCTGGCGGTAACCGTGTTTCCTTTCAAGTCGGTTTCATATGCCACCTACCCACAATGGTCTTTATGTGCTACCCGAGCTAACAAACAATAAGTTGTTAGGCCCTGGTAACTTTTCTCGCTGGGTGAATCCGAGTGTCCTGTTCAGGACTGCATTGTTCCATAGAGTAAATAATAGTATTAATAATGATAAGAACGGAGATTTTTCACATTCATAATTTTGTTTAATAGTTATTTACATCATCCTTTTGGGACCTATATGTGTTTCGATTGCAGCTACTGCCTCGGTGAGTTGATCTGGTCGCTGTTAGCCACAGTAAGTCGATTTATCGCTGAAAGATAGTAACAAAATATATTCGATAGGCTAGGATATTATTACCAACGCTAAATCTTTTAGAATAGAGGATAAGAGATGCTACCTATGGCGTTGAAGAATTTTACCAAATTTTCACTTCTAAATTTAATCTAATAAACACAAAACAAGAACGCGCTCTAAGATGCCTTCATGCAAGAAAATTTACATTTAAATGATTTAAATAAGCACATTACACTTAATACAACAATAAACATTATTTCCATTACAATTAAGAAACCAAGAACCAAAAACTAAATCAAACGTAATACAATACCTCTACACGAAGAATATACCCTTGAAAATGAGTGGAATAATGAACTTTTACAATTAATGATAAATCTACACAAACATTTAATACAACCATGACCTATTTTTAGGATTATGCTTCGCGTCACTTACACACTTTTAGTAGAGGTAGACCCCAAATTAAGATTCCTATTAATAACGTCACCCCTACCTTACTCTAGATACGTTATTCACTCAATTTATCGATTCTTACAGTTTTACTTCGAAATGGCAGAGGGCGTAGACTCTGATAAAACTACACCGGCCATGATACTAGGTTGCAAATCCAACAGTGTACAGTCGCTGCAGTCGAAACACTTGTAGGTTCCGAAAAGATGCTGTAAATAATTGTTAGATAAAATTATGAATGTGAAAAATCTCCATTCTCCTTATCATTATTAATACTATATATATATATTTACGAGTTGGTATCAAAGTTTCCGGACTAGTTCTGTAACACGGCGACAGATAGCAGCACATGGCTGCGTGTGCAGTGAGAGCTAGCACTGACTGTCACTCGGCACATTGCCTCGTGACATCGCTCTGTTCACTTCGCAAGTTGTGACATTTGTGTTTTTGTGGTCACGTGTGTATTGCAGTCTGCGATTTTATCATGGAGAGGAAGCTGGAACAAAGAGCCAACGGGAAATTTTGCGTTAAACTTTGAAAGTCTGCAGCAGAGACATTGAGCATACTCCAACAAGCTTATTGCGATGAAGCAATGGGTTATAGGCAATGTGTCGAGTGGCACAGGTGCTTTAAAAGTGGAAGAATATCCCTGGAAGACGATGAGTGATCTGGAAGAACTGCCACGAGCGTCACCCCTGGAAATGTGGAGAAAATTCATCAACTTGTTCATGAGGATCGTTGGAGGATGATCAACGACATTGCTGATGTTGTTAGTCTGTCGTATGGGTCTGTGCAAGCAATCCTAACGTCTGAATTGAACATGCAGTGTGTCTCTGCCAAATTTGTCTCCAGCTTGCTGAACTGATCAGAAAGAATATTGCGTCGAAGTCTGTCAAGGTTTCCGTCAGCGATGACCCATCTTTTATGTCGAGGATCATGACCAGTGACAAGAGTTCGATGTACGGGTACGACCCTGAGACCAAGCAATAGTCGTCACAACGGAAGAGGCCTTCATCTCCACGACCGAAGAAAACACAACAGAGCCGCAACTCAATCAAGAGCATGCGCATCGTTTTTTTGTTTTTTTTCCGACATCCGAAGTACTGTGCATCAAGAATTCATCCCCAGAGTCAAACCGTAAATCGGGAGTTCTAAAACGACATTTAACACTGGTGTCGAGGTCAGGAACCAATCGCAGAAGGTTGGATTCCAAAAGTGGCAGGAACGTGGAGATCGCTGTATTACTGCGCAAGGTGACTATTTCGAAGGAGCTGATGTTAAAACTTAGGTAAATTAGTTATTCTAACATAACAAGTAGTGGAACCTTTTGATACCACCTCGTATATATTATACTGGAGTTACTTAGCACATGACTTAATATTTCTAATATAAATCTCAGATATTATTAATGCTTAGCTTTTTGTACATAGTACGCTTTTTCTTTTATTATGTACACCAGTATGTGTGTGTTTGTGTGTGCGTATGTACGTGTATGTGCGTGCGTGTGTGTGCGTGTGTGTGTGTATGTATGCTTGCGCGCATGTGTGTGTATTGTCATATACGTATGTATACATGTATGTATTTCTTACAAAATCGGAAGTGCAACGATCAAAATAAATTATGCTATTAACTTCCGTTTCCTCATATTCTGAGTACAAATCCTTACTTCACCGTTCATAATAAAAATAAAATAGCGTATTCACAAGTACTGAGTTCGATATTATTGACTAAAACCTATCAAAGTAATGTTACTGCTTAACCATAGCCTTCTGATGAAACCACTAAAAAGAATGTAGAACAAACGCAAGGAAACGCATTTCTGACGAACGAGGAAAGGAGAAGGTTTTGATAGAATTCACAGATATTTTGTTTCACTCTGACCTTCCATAGTTTTAATCCGAACTATGATAAAATACATAGATGTGTTGTTTCACTCTTCCGTAGCTTTCAGTCGGGTGAATCAATATCTTCCTGTAGGTGATAGATGGCTGCTGAATGAAATGAGCCCGGCAACGCGAAGTAATGAATAATTCATTTCCACAGTCCTGTCTTACCTATAAGAATCTAAATGGAATCGGCTGATGAGTGAAAGGGTCATTCCTTAAACCTCGACCCGTAAAAGAAGCTGTTTGAAGAGCAACTCTCGTTTAATTTTTTTTCTCATTGATTAGCTACACATGATAATATATCGAACACAATTCGCTGATTGGTTACTAAATTTGAATTCAATAATTACAGTTGTCAGGTACCTGAAAGCAAGACTTAGTTGGTGCATGAATAAAGTGTCTCCGCAAAGGAAATGATGCAGTCTCGCTGACGAGGCACGATTCCGTAGCGACTGGATTCGGTTTCTGGTGATCTAATGACTTTTGATATCTATGTTAATGTATAAGGGAAAATGTGAATGTGTCCTTGCGTATGTACGTGCGATCTTAATCATCTAACTTAGGCGCTCGAAATAATGGCGAAAGCAACCATCAAAATTCAGCAAATACAACATATATATAGGGAGAATTCACAAAAACAAACGAAGACAGGTGGTGTTGAAAACATATAATGATAGGGTGCAATAATTAAATCGACTCCTGTATTTCACTGGTTCTTTGTCATCCATCCCGGAAGGATGAAAGAAAAATTGACCACAGCAGGATCTGAAATCAGAACGTAAAGAGTACGAAGTATTGTGGGACAGTTCGATAGTCGTTCTAACGATCTTGCCAATCCACATCTTTAAAAAATTCCTACTTTTGGAACAAAACAAGTAATTTGAAAGTCAGGTTTAGTCGATATTGTCGAACCTGTTAATTGAATGGTATTCTATTTTATCGACCCCGAAAAGAATGAAAGGCAAAATTGATATCGACGGGGTCTGAACTCATGATATAAATAATCAGGCCAAAAATGCCGTTAGAGGGTCGGGGAAAAATAGCATTTAGTTCGACTCTCTAACGATTTCCGTTTGCCTGTTAGCGGAAATAGTAACAAAGGGAAATATAAAGGGGTGGGGTGGGGGAGAATTTATAAATTTAGCACAATACCAGGAATTTGGTGAATCGGTGTTATTTGATTAAATTGACCCCAGTATTTGACTGGTACTATATTTTATCAACTCAGGAAGGATGGCCGGCTTAGATGACTTTGGCAAGATTTGAACTTAGAACGAAATGGGCTGTAACTAAATAACATTTTTCCATTACTATATGCAGTTTGTTGGTTGATACACTGCCTTACCCTTAATGATAACATGACTACACCAGTGTGTCAATGTGTTGTGTAATTGTCAGGGCTAAGTAAGGCAATAAGCGTGGCCGAGTTCAGCACCTGTCCATGTTGTTGTAGTAACAAGGTCATAATAATTAGTAGCTAACGTAGTCTATTGATCTTTGTTATTATTAAGCTCTGATACTAAGTCAACAGTGTGCTACTGTTAACGTACAGCATGTATTTTAATAGTGATGGTTACTTTAAGCGATTTCTAGTTGATATTGCTTTGACAAATACAGCTTTGCAGCAATTACTGACAATAAATTTGCATTTACGTGAAGTTAAATTATGTATCTGATTAAGCAGAGAGAGATAGTAGTGTCACACACACACACACACACACACACACACACACACACACACACACACACACACACACACACACACACACACACACACACACACACACTTACTCACTCACTCACTTACTCACACGCACATCAGACATTTCGCAGTAACACTCTTTGCATATTGAGTTCAAATTCCGAAAATATGGTCTTTGCCTTATAACCCGTGAGATCGATGAAATAAAGTAACATACAAAAGCATGAGATCATTATCGCTTGAATATCAATATCCGAAAGCAATCTATGCAGTTTAATTTGCTGCAAAGCATAAGATGTACGCGATATATATAAGATATATACACTCGTATACCTTATACTTTATGTATGCCTTATACAGCATCTATGTTTCATGAGTTGCATATACATTATAAGGCATTTGCATATTTTATAATATATCTGCATTACAGAGTGTCTGTATTCCATATAGCATATATACCATATACATTGTTTATGCCTTATACAGCATTTATATTTCATATGTCGTGTATGCCTAATAAGACAGGAATACCTTATAGACGTTCTATATAACATACGGCGTGTATATCTTATACAATGTGTATGTCTTTTAGAGGGTCTATGTTTCATACTCCAGATATACCTTATACGGAGTGTATGCTTTACAGGTGTCTATCATTCTTAAGGCATATATATTGTATACCATGTGTCTGCCTCATACGGCGGATGGCGTATATTTCATGACACTTATAGCTTACATACTTTATGTAATGTGCTTGCCTTATATGATTGCATATGCCGTATGCTGTCTGAAAGTCCGGGCGAAAGTAGGGAATGCATATATCGCTTCGGTAGTGTACCACCGCCTAGCCGTTGTACTTTTTCTAAGAAAACTCTGACTAGATTGGAGCGCTTGCTTTTCCGATTCTTATGGAAGGGTTAGGTTCCGCTGGTCAGAAAATTCATCTGCTGTCAACACCAACACCGTGGTGGTCTTGCGATGCCATCCTTAATGATGCGGCGCCATACTTTGTGGCTGTCTCACCTACGGAAATATCTAAATCACTGAGATGATGTGGACGACGACGACGACGACGACGAAAATAAGGGTGAACTGGTGTGAGCGTCTTTCGTGCGACACGTCTTTCCGCAGCTCATCTCGTTGACAGAGCTGAAATCATGGGTCAAACGTAGGCCAAGGTTGGATGTTTGGCATCTAGAATGTTGCCAGGCGCTCACTGCAGTGTACCAGCTGCCCAAAACCGTTAGCGAGAAAGCAACCCAAGATTTCTTTAGGGAGATAGTTGAGGTTATGAGAGATGATCTCATTAATTTCTTCAAATATCATTTGAAGAGGAAAGTGAGGGTAGAGAGGGAGGTGCTGCCTTCTAGTGTGTTTATCAAAAGGTGGTCGACAGTGGCAAGACTGGTGAGACCGAATGGATCTACTTTGAATATGCTTTTCTAAGCATGAGGAAAAAAGACTGGAAGAGAGCACTTTCCCATGCTTTGGAGATGGCAGAGTAATCCGGTATTTTTGTGTTGGATTTACCCCGGATTACGCTAAGTGGACTGCCCCGCTTTTGGGGATTCTATTTATTTATTTATTATTTATTTCTCTACTTTCTCTTATATATCTTCTGTTATATCTTGTAATGTAGTAGTATCTCCCCTTGATTGATGTTAACCCCATATGTATTTATTTTTATAATTTTTTTGTTGTTTTGTAACTCGTCATTCGATATTGTCCTCCATGTCTTGGGCACTTGTGGCCTAAAAAAGAAATCATTATCATCATCATTATTATTATTATTACTATTATTATTAGGTTGACTTTACCTTTCATCTTTTCGGGGTCGATAAAAGAAGTACCAATTGAGGACTGAGGTCGATATAATCGACTATCACTCTCCCCCAAAATTTCGGGCCTTGTATCTGCAGCAGAAAGGATTATTATTATCATTATTAAGGCGACGAGCTAGCAGAATCGTTAGCACCCCGGGCAATATGCTTAGCGTCATTTAGTCAGTCTCTACATTCTGAGTTCAAATTCCGCCGAGGTCGACTTTGCCTTTCATCCCTTCGGGGTCGATGAAATAAGTACCACTTACGCACTGGGGTCGATGTAATCGACTTAATACCTTCGCCTAAATTTGAAGCCGTGTGCTTCCAGTAGAAAGAATTATTATTATTATTATTATTATTATTATTATTATTATTATTATTATTATTAGTGGCGAGCTGGCACTACAAAATTACTGGCGGCATTTCACCCGACTTTTAGTTTCTGAATTCAAATTCCGCCGAGGTCGATTTTCCTTTCATCAAGTACCAGTCAAGTATTGGGGCCAATGTAATCTACTCCCCACTTCCCTCATAAATTGCCAGTGTTGTGTCAAAATTTGAAATCATTAAGGCGGCGAGATGAAAGAATCATGAGTACGCCGGACGAAATGCCTAGCTGCACTTTGCCGAGGTCAGCTTTGCCGAGGTCAGCTTTGCCGTTCATCCTTTCAGGCTCAATAAATTAAGTACCAGTCAAGCACTGGTGTCGATGTAATCAACTAACCCCTTTCTTAAAAGTTTCAGGCCTTGTGCCTATAGCAGTAAGAATTATTATTATAGCTTTGATTTTTTTGTTAATCCTATATTAAGTAGCAACAAAAGAACGGTAGTGATTCGCAACTTAATTTTTGCTTCAATTTACTGCAGTGTTTTCATAACAAACAAAGTGCAGACGTGTTCTCGACTCCATTTGTTCAGGAAATTACTAGTTGTCATCAAATCTTTTGTCACTAAAGCTATTTAGATGAAACGGATCCGTTTCTTTCATTTTCTTATATCTTGCCACCACTCCAGTGGATTTTTTTATAATTATCATTATTATTGTTGTTATTTTAGGGTAGCTCTTTTAGTTTTGCCATTTTTTCTTTAAATGATGTTGTTTAGAAGTGTGTGGTGGTGCGGTGGTGTGAAGATGGGGGAGAGGTTTGATTGGTGTCTCTATGTCTGGCGGTATTATAGTCTATTGATTGAAAAATATATTTCTAGCTCAAAGTGACGAACAACGAAGAGTGAAGAGGGTAAAGGAAGCCACTGACATCTTCGCCGAGAGGGAAAAGACGGAGAGAGGGAGAGAGAGGGAGAATGAGAAAGAGAGAAAGAGTGAGGAGAAAGCAACTCGGTTTAGATTATTTGCCGACGTAGATGACGTCACTAACGCTGCTTATAATGACCCTAGGAAAAGGCATGAGTGTCACGGAATCTCAAATTTCAAAATATTTCTCTCCACAAGTACAGTGTAATTCGTCAAGTTATTCTAAAGGTGGAATGTTCATAACGTCATTGTATTAATTTAAGTCAACCCTGATCAAGAAGACATATAATCAAAAACATTACTGTCAGGACCATTCAGTCTTCATTCCAGGTTTAGTATACCTCGGACTACATCCTTCAATGTGTCTATATAATTAGAGACAATCAGGGTTGTGGATTTAGAAAAGTTTCTATTTCTGATATGATCGGGTTTCACTTCAGGTTCGTTGTAACTTGTTGAAGTGTACTGGGGACATAATCCTAGACATTGGTGTAAGGTTACAATCCTGCTGTTCTATATTCGACCTCACAACAAAGTGTCTTGGGCAAAATTCTTTTAGTACGACAGGTCAATGGAAGCTGGGTGTCTGTGTGGTCGTAGGATTTGCTTCATGAGAAATGTACCGAGCTCGATGGAACGCCACTTCCTAATTTTGATAATGTTAACTTGTCTCCCGGTTTAAGATTACAAACCTCTGGTCCTGGGGTGCTTGTGATAGGGTTCACTCTGCTGCAAGCATCCAAGGAAGTTTGGTCTATGTATAACATAATCCCTTCTTTCCTTTCTTCTCTTATGACAAAGCCCTTGAAAACAGTCATGGTCATTGCATTCCTTCTCAAACCAAGCCACAAAAGTATACATTATTAGATTTAACTGGCATTGCCATTGGAAATTCTGTGGCCCATTTTTTGTGGTATAGTGTCACCCATAAATACCTCCTCAATCATTAACAATATCCTATCATTTCCTTCATAATCATCTGTTTAGTTTCTAGGAAATCTGCTCTATTCTCTTCAGCCTGTTTTCCCAACGTGCAAATTATTCTTGTCTATCAACATAATTCAACCTTCTTACGTGATTAGGAATTTTCATTCTTTCCCTCCAGCTTCGTCGTTCGCCATACATCACATACACTCTCTCTCTCTCTCTCTCTCTCTCTCTCTCTCTCTCTCTCTCTCTCTCTCTCTCTCTCTCTCTCTGTCTTTTTCTATCTATCTATCCATCTCCCCCTCTCTCTCCCCTCTATCTATCTCTTACTTTTACCACACCCTTTCCGCAGCATTGCAGATTAATTTACACCATAGGAATTTATTGTTAACACTTTAATATAACATAAATATCAAACTTTCTAGAAAAATTAAATTCTCCAGGCTGGAGAATTTTTATCGCAATGGAACGTTGTATTGTAAATCTGAGGCCAAATGATTGGTACCTAAAGCACTATCTGCGGCTCTTGGAAACGTTATGGTGTATAAATTAAATATATTTATTTAGTATTTATATTTATTTATTTGCATTCTATAAAAATTATTTTAACATTTGTCTTGATTTAATACACCTATTTACTTGGTTTGGCTCCTTTGTTTCGCCAAATTTCATTTTGTTACTAAGAGTCATTAGTAACCAAAATGATTACAAACAGTACAACAATACCATTATTAATGATTGCAATACACTTTTGGAAAATTATACAGTAAGGTCTCACAAGAGTTGGAACCAGGTTAAAACGTTACTGGGGTTGACATAGAGAAGACAAAGACGACTTTTCTTTTTGATAGTCCTCCCACAAAAACGAAATGAAAACGACAAAATGAACAGAAACAACAGCAGCGTAGCAATGACGATAACTTTGTGAACCCTTAACACAAGCAAATTCACTCATTCATCCACTTATTCATTTATACATACATACATACATACAAACATACATACATAAATGCAGATGTACATACATATATCCATACGTAAACACGCTTTACCACGGCTATCACCTCGCTACCGATGCTCATAATTTTACCTGCCACCCTCCGCTTCCGTTTCTTTCGCCGCTGAGAACACAGTCGTGACTATGTAACCCTACATTAAACCGCACACCATCACTATCACCACCACCACCAACACCACCATCACCACTATCACCACCACCGCTACCATCACAACCACCACAGAACCAATAAAAAAACGGGCCTTTCTAAACCCCTGTTACCTATCTAACTCCCAATATCCATTTAGAAGTTAACTGTTAAGTCACATGCAAGGTCAGCTGACCCCTTAGTCTGAAAATTCTAGGAAAAAGATGAAAAAGAAAGAAAAAGCTTGTCAGGAACTTTGAAAAGGAACAAAAGGAGGTTGAGGAGGAGGGGAGTAGTTGGTGACAGATAGTGTAAGGTGTTAAGGGAGTGAATGAGAAAATGTGGTGGGGCCACTGAGGAAGTAAAAATACATGCCCCGTAAGTACACACACACACACACACACACACAAAACACACACGCACACACACAAAAAACACGCACACACGCACACACACAAAAAACACGCACACACGCACACACACACTCGTATATACATACGTGCATATGTGCATAAAACATGTATATGTGTATATATGTACAGACAGACAGAAGACAGACAGATGGATATATACGGGAAAGAAAAACGGTTTTTGTAACACTGATAGCTATGGCAAAAGAATGCGTGTGGTGGACGCGTTTGAAAGGTCTACAAACAAACACTTTCCTCTCTGGTCACTCCCTCGTCAACTTTTTCAAGTACCACTTGAAAAGGAGGATGAGGATAGAGAGGAAGGTGTTGTCGAATGAAAGTTTCAATAAAAAATGGGTAAATGTGGCAAGAATGGTAAGAATGAAAGACGACACCATTTTAAGCAAAGACTTGTAACAAAAAGAGACAAAAAGAGAGAAGGTACTTACTTTCATGTACCTTTAAAAAAAAAAGCCTGAGGTGACCGTGGTCTTTTCCGTAGGCTTTTCTCTCCACGGATAAACCTAATCTGTTTCCCGTTTTTTTACATCGACTGTGATACACGATCCCTATTGATCGCCCCCCCCCCCACGTTTTTTTTTTTTTTTTCTTCCCGCGATCCCTTTTGATCCAAATCATCCCCCCCCCCCCAAGCTCTACTTTGTAATTTGTCCATTTTCTGTATTTAGCCCTGTGTGGCTATAATAAAAAGATATATATATATATAGATAGATAAAAGGATAGATGGATGAACAGATAGATAGATAGATAGATAGATAGATAGATAGATAGATAGACAGACAGACAGACGGAGGGACGGATGGACGGACGGACATACAGAAAGACAGACAGGCAGACAGACAGACAGACATACAGACAGACAGACAGACAGACATATAGATAGATAGATAGACAGATAAACAGAGAGCTGCAGGAGTGGCTGTGTTTTAAAAAGTTTGCCCTCCAGCATGGTTCTGCGTTCAGTACCACAGCATGGTACCTTGGGCAAGTATCTTCTACTACAACCCCGGTCGACCAAAGCCTTGTGAGCTGATTTGGTGGGACAAAAATAAAAGGAGCCCGTCATATATACGTACATGTATATGTGTTTATGCGTGCGCGCGCGTATGTGCGTGCATGCGTGTGTGTGTGTGTGGGAGGGGTTGTGTGTGTGTCTGTGTGCGCGTGTGTGTGTCTGTGTGTGCGTGTGTGTGTCTGTGTGTGCGTGTGTGTGTGTGTGAGTGTCTATGTCTGTGTGTACTTGTGTTTCTTCCCCGCCATCGCTTCAAAACCTCTGTTAGCTTGCTGACTTCCCTATAAATTTGTGGTTCGGTAAAACGAGACCGGTACAATAAATACTAGATTTTAAAAAATAAGTACTGAGCTCCATTTGTTTGACCACACTCTTCAAGGACTTGTCTCAAAATGACCGTAACTGAATGGTTGAAAAAGTAAAATATATATAAACAGAGAGAGAGAGAGAGAGAGAGAGAGAGAGAGAGAGAGAGAGAGAGGGAGAGAGAGAGAGAGAGAGAGAGAGAGAGAGAGAGAGAGAGAGAGGGTTTAAATAGATAGTTAACTTTATGCACACACACATACAGATAGAGAGAGAGAGAGAGTTCGGAAGACAGAAGAATATAATAACAATAATAATAATGATAACAATAATAACAATAAAAAAAAAAATAATAAAGCAAGAGCATATTAATATGAACATTCCAGTGTTCTGGTATGTTGTAATGGGTCGTTGTTAAGAACCTCTATAGGTTCCCATTTCCACCGTGCCCATCCATCACAATTAGGGTTGAAGTAATAGTGAAATGCTTCACCAGATTGCGAAGGCAATCTACGCGAATAAGACATTCCTACAGATTGTCTTAGAATCCAACTAATCGACACCGAGACATTCTTGCGGATTGTTTTAGAACTTTACAACTTTTCAAAGTTTAAAAGAAGATATGAAGGTATTTGCTTGTTTGTTTATGTGTATGTATGTGTGTGTGTGAGCGTATGTGTGTGTGTGTGTGTGTGTGTGAGCGTATGTGTGTTTATGTGTTTCTGTGTGCATGTGTTCGTGTGCGCATGTGTTTGTGTGTTTGTGTGTTTGTGTGTGTGTGTGTGGTGTGTGTGTGTGTGTGTGTATGTGATTGTGTGTGTGAGTATGTGCTTGCATGCATGCCACGTTGTTGTGTTATATTATCTTATTGCTTTTGTTATTGATGATGATGATGATGATGATGATGATGATAATATCACTGTTGTTTAACTCAAGGTCAGCTCTAATCCAGCTGATTTATAATCAAAAACCAGTCGTGACCATTCCATCCAGGCACAGTGTATCTTGGACTAGATCTATCGTTTTTTTTTTTCTACTTTGTAAAAGATGTTGCGGTGCGGTTTCAGGAAGTTTTTACTGCTATTTCTAGCAATTGGAAAGACTACACACAAGCTTGCTCTTTGATACTCTTCTGATAGTGGAAGCAGTACCACCAGCACAGCAGCAGCAGCAGCAGCAGCAGCAGCACTCGGAGGAATGTCTAGTTACAGATAATACAATTATTAGTTCGTAACCTACACGGGACCCCTTTTGCTAAGTCCAAGGTCAGCTCTGATCCACCAGACCCATAATGGCAGACATGCTCATCTCATCTTTTGTATATTTACTACTGTATTATCTAATGTGCCCCTCACCTTTTTCAAGATATTTGAGGTGTTTAATGAGAGAGAGAGAGAGAGAGAGAGAGAGTAAACGAGAGATTTGGCTTCTATTTCTAGATGGTAAAACAACCCTACCTTGAGTGTCGGACGTTGGATCGACTCAGTATTTTGTGTGTGTGTGTTTCAGGGAAGAATGTTTTGGGCCCAATGACTTGTAAAACATTCCCCACACTGATGAGATCTTCTACAGGAACATGTTATGAAAGAAATGTAGTTAGCTAATTGAAGCTCCCTCTCAGAAGTCATTTTTCAATTTCATTTAAATTCTCTACACTCTTTCCGTATAGACTAATGTGTTTTGCATCCGCGAAACTTTAAGTAATGTGGAGCCAAGTTAACCTGTTATTAATGACTTAATACTTCAGTAAATCTGCTGCGTGCATACCTTCTTTCGCTTGTTTACCCATTTGTATACACTTAATACTTCAAAGATTTTTGGAGTTTCTTTTTTAAAAAATTGTTTCCCTATTTCTTGTCTTGTTTTAACTTCTCTTAATTTATTCAGTTACAGTATTTCATCCTCCCCCTTTACTTTCTTAATCCCGCCTACTAATGGTATTACCTTATTATTTTACTATACTGTATAAAAATGAAACGTTTATAATTAATTTCTGTACGCGGTGGATTAAGAAACGTTTTACAGCATCGGACAAAATTTTTCTCGATATTTTCTTACGGCCATTTGTGACCAGATTTCAAATCACACCGGGGTCAACTATCACTTTCATCTCTCTGGAATTTGATTAAATCGTACTGAGATCGATTTGAGTGAACTAAATTGTTCAATCCAAATTCATTGAGGTTTTGTGCCTTACATTGAGAAAGGATCTGTAATGTTGCTTTCAAACTCTGGCACAAGGCTAGCAATTTCGAGGGAGGAGGTTAGTCGATCACATCGACCCCAGTGCTGAACTAGTACTTATTTTATCGATCCCGGAAGGATGAAATGTAATATCTATCCTGGCGGCATTTCAATTTAGAACGTAAATCGGAAGAAATGCCGCAAAGCATTTGCCCGACGCGGCAATGATTCTACCACCTCACAGCCTTAATCCTACCTGTAATGTTAATAAATATATATGAAATAGTTTACTTAGATATAAGGTTAGTTGATGTTTGTTATTATAACAAGGCAGAACATGTCAGTCAGCAAACCTCTGTAGGTTGCTTAATTTTTTTTTAGAAACAGCAGTCAAATATTCAAATCGAACCTAATGTCTTTAAAACAAGAGTGGACACATTGAGAGACCAAGATATCTGAAAAAAGTAAGACGAAAAGCTTATGGGTGGAATACCTTTGCTCACACACCGACTCTATCAGGGTTGATGTAAGGTTTAACAATAACAACGATAAGGAACAAGACACAAAGAGGGGAAGAGCCGATCGGTTGATGTAAGAAGGAAACTATTATTAGTGTGAATTTTAACATTTTAAATGCGCTGTAACAGACAAACATTGTTGTTGGATAATAACCATTTGTTGCTGAAAATGACGCTCAGCTCGATTGAAAATCTTGTCACACAATCCAGCAGTTTAGCTGCCACCCTACAGTGGCCATAAAGGGGACAGTCACCGGCTCTACCACTCCCTATTTACTACATTGAAACAGACGCGCGCGCACTGCTTCAATAACAAAGATTTGAGTCTGAAGCTATAATGTCAGCTTACTTATTTCATGTCAAAAGTACAAGCCCTTTTTTTTTTCAAACAGCCCCTATAAAAAAATATATATGCATACAATATACAATAAAAACGTTTTGTGAGCTTTATTTTTTTGACACGGCATCATATCGCTGTTGCAGATGTTATTGTAGTAAAGTTGGGTGTTGTCAATCCTGTTTTAGACAGAAACCCTTAACCTTTGTTAAGATTATTATTATTATTATTATTATTATTATTATTATTATTATTATTATTATTATTATTGTTATTATTATTATGGCGGATTAATTGCTACCTGCGGCTGGCACATAGCATTAAACGCTTCTTTTATGACAACGCATCCTTGTAATTTTAAGCATTGTTCTTTACTCAAGGTTTTATATTTACTATTGTTGTTGTTGTTTCTGTTGTGTGGAAGTTGTTATTGTAGCTAGCGATGTTGTGGTTGATGATCATCAGCTTTTGTTGCCGTGCATGGCCGTTTTAACTCCTGTTATTTAGAGCCCTATAACTTGCTTTGTGTTTTTTTTATACAAATATTGTTTGTTTCTTTATGTTACTGTTATTTTTTATAATGGAGCGTGAAGAAAACAACAAAGACGAGAATAGAATTTTCCTTTGTGACGGGTTTGTATAGTTTTTGAGCTGTAACAAGCGTGTACACATACACAGACGACACACATCTGGCGTACAGATATATACAATATACACACACTTACATAAGCAAATAAGTGTGTGTGTGTGTGTGTGTGTGTGTGTGTGTGTGTGTCTGTGTGTGTGTGTGTGTGATATGCGATACGTACATACGTACGTTCATGCATATATGTATATCACATAGAATGTATTTAATACTCTGGAATAATGCTTCGTTAGATAGAACTTTGAGAGAACAGGAGCTGCGGAGTGACTCATGAAACAAAGAGTAGCATTTTTCCTGCTTCCGTACCCACACCTCCTGCACTTTGCTACAGCCTACAGTCATGTTAGATACATATAAATATGAACGACCCTATCTCTAATGTCCAAATAATTAACTCCGATCGACACATGCTCTCACTTAATTTATCCTTAATTTCATATTACCAAAACTGTCTCCTCTTCTTTTCTTGAGCAAAATTAATAACTAAGCTAACGGGTCTTCCAGTCTAGGGAGAAAATATTAATTTTTTAAAAATTAGGGATCTTGTTCAAAACGGGGGCACCAGTATTTTCTTAACGAAACACTTTGAAACTTGGGACACTGGTAGAATGTGTCATATAAAACATCTTTTTCTCTTAGTCTTCTTAACAAAAAAACGTACATCGCAAGTTATTTCATGTTAAAGTTGTCGTATTTCTGTAATTTCAACCAATGACTGACGTCCATTCAGCCGAATACATTAAAGTGCTGACTACGTAAACAAACGATTCTCAAACGATTCTGGCGGTGATAAAATTATTATTTCCTTGTCAAAAAATGGCTGAAGCATATTGGCAGTAGCTAATAAACCTTTCTATTATAGGCACAAGGCCTGGTTTTTGAGGGAAGGAACAAGTCAATTAGGGTTAGGGTTAGGGAAAACGAACACACGTGTGTTGCCGCTCTGCAAAATGTCAGAAGTAATGGAGATTAAATACGCTTTACACCGCTTAAACTGCCATAGGAGTAAGTGTAAACAGCTGAATACTTGTCAGTGATTGGTTGAAATTATCGAAATAAGACAATTTTTTACATGAAATAAATTCGAATACAAAAATGTTTTTCTGTTCTATAACACAAAATAGATAAGTATACGAAGTTTGAAAGTCTTTCGGTACCAAAAACACTACATAAAACATAAATGAAAACTGGTGCCCTCGTTTTGAACTAGATCCAAAATTAGCTATCACAGTTGAACGATAGCTCGTTTGAGAACAATAAATTTGTACTCTACAAATATATAGAGTAACACCTCAGAATAATGTAAAATTGTTTTTAATATAACTGAACATAAAAAGGCAAAATCGTTAGCACACCGGGCGAAATGCCTAGTGGCATTTCATCCGTTTTTACGTTGTGGGTTCAAATGCCGCCGAGGTCTACTTTGCTCTTCATCCTTTCGGGGTCGATAAAATAAGTAACAGCTGAACACTTGGTTCGGGCCTACGCTCTCCTACAGAAAGGATTGAGAGGAAAAACAATGAGGTAGGGATTAACGGTTTAACTTGATGAAACGATAAATATTTGCAGATTTTTTAAAATAAGATACGAACATCTCCAGAGCAAAACCTTTTTACAACATTTCGCTTGCATTCAGCGTCTCTGATAGTCATTGGCACCCACTCCATTTGTTGTTTTATTCTTCTTTACCCACCATGACCGATGTGACGCAAATTGCGTTTTATTACGTGTAAGATTATCATCATTATTATTCTTTCAACTCAGGTTATGTCGGGACTCCTGCAATTTTGTATGGAATATATATGCATATATATATATATGTGTGTGTGTGTGTGTGTGTGTGTGTGTGTGTGTGTGTGTGTGTGTGTGCCTTTGTGTCTTTATTTGTTGCGCACCACTGCTTGATAACCAGTGTTGGTGCGTTTACGTCTTTGTAAACGAGACCGACAGAATGGGTGAATAAGTACCAGGCTTTAAAAAAGTAATAAGTACTGGTTTCGATTCATTCGACTAAAAACTCTTCCAGACGATGCCTCGGCATGGCCGCAGTCTAATGACTGAAACAAGTAGTGAATATTTTGGAAATAGATGTTACTATCTCCAACTGAAGATTGCAAAGCATGTTTTTCTCATGCACAGCATGAAATCAATTGATATTGGGGTGTGTAAACTATCTTCACATTCCATCCTGAAGGTAGGCCTATTTGTTAAAGTGTTCATTGCATTGCGTGTGTGTCTATTTATCGTAGGATTGGTGGTTTTTGAAGCTTTCGCTTTCATATAGTTACTTATATATATATATATATATATATATATATATATGTGTGTGTGTGTGTGTGTGTGTGTGTGTGTGTGTGTGTGTTTGTGTGCATGCATATATATATATATATATATATATATATATATATATATATATATATATATATATATACATATATATATAAGAGGGCGTATCCAAAAGAAACCCGAAGAGTTCTCTGTGGGACAAGTCACCTTATAGTATTGGCGCCGACGCTAGGACCCACTTGATGCGACCCTCAAACAGTCTGCCAACCGGCGTCGTCTGTTTCTGGGGTACTGCTACGTGGTGCATTTTTGTTTTGCAGTGCTTCTCCCTTGTTCGACGATTTTTGCGATGGCTAAAACGAAGGGACAGTGTGCTTCCGTGAAATTCTGTTTTCTGTTGGGGAAAATGGGGTCAGAAAAAGTTCCCATGCTTCAAAAAGCTTACAAAAACGCTACCATAAAGAAAACACAAGTTAACGATTGGTTTTCACGCTTTAGGAATGGTTACTTGTTGCTTGAAGGCCAACCTCGTTTAGGACGACTGTCGACTTCGCTAACGAATGAAAACATCACAAAAATTCATGAACTAATCTTGGAGGACCATCACCGAACAACTGACGAACTTGTGGATATGACTGGTGTGTCCTGGAGCTTCTGGAAACGCATTTTAGAGCGAGAAATTGCGAACGAAAATAGTTGCTGAAAAATGTTTGTGCCTCGCTTGCTCACGGAAGATCAAAAGCAGTCACAGCTGAATGCATATCGGGAATGGAAAGAATAGTTGGAAGTTGAACTGGACCTTTTTTCGAAGGTCGTCACTGGTTACGAAAGCTAGTGCTACGGAAACGAAGCAGCAATCAAATCAATGAAAGTATTCAATATCACCACGACCTCCCACCCCAAAAGTGCGTCAAGTGAAATCCAATTTGTTTCAAAGATGCGAAAGGAATTGTCCAAATGGTATTTATTCCTCCCGATCAAACTGTTAACTAGACATTTTCCTTGGCAGTTCTGAAGCGTTTGCGAGACGAAAACGCCCCGACCAGTGACAAAGTGGAGAGTGATGGCTTCATCACGACAATGCACCTACGCACACCACCTTGAGTGTGAGCAGTTTTTGACCAAAAATGGCATGGTCCCGTTTAGCCGTCCTCCATAGTCACCCGATCTTGTTGCGTGCAACTTTTTTGTGTTCTCCGGAATGAAAAAGATCCTTAAAGGAAGACGTTTTGTAGATGTGGAAGAGGTGAAGAAAAACACGACGGAGGCGTTAAAAGGCATCACTTCGCAAGAGTTGCAGCACAGCTTCGAATAGTGGAAAACGCGTCTGGATCGAGGCATTGCATCAAATGGAGAATATTTTGAAGGCGATAAAAGTGTAAATATGTAAGATTAAGGGAATGAAATAATATTGCCAAATTCCGATTTCTTTTGGGTACCTCGTTTGTGTGTGCGTGTATATATATATATATATTAGGGAGGAAATACCAAAACCACGCACCGGACCCGATAATACACCAAAGTTAATTAACCACACACAACATATAGACCCGAAAATCATAAATTTATCAAATCGGAACCTCAACAACGATGAGATCAACCTCCTATTAAAAGGCTTAAAGTCTATCCCGACACCCACGCCCAACCTCATTGAACTGAAATCTGATATTGAACACTTCAACCGTCACCTCCGACTTATAGAATTTTTCAATCAGAAAGACTTAAAGGATGAATCAATAGTCCGAAAGAAATCCCACTTCACTCCCTACAAGGGAAAGGACAAATATTTGGATGCGTATATAGACACAATTTCAAAATTTCCCCTAAATACCCAGAGATGTAAACAAAACCTTTGTGAAAACGAAAGAAAGCCTTACGAACACTAAAAAATGACAACACAATCATCCTAAAAGAAGCCGACAAGGGAGAGGCAATAGTTATCATGGACAAGGACTATTATAAATACAAAATATTGGAAATGTTAACAAACGAAACCTACTACAAGGAAGAAACAAGGCACTCAGAAAAAACAATAATAAATAAAATCAGAAGGCTAATAAATGAATTCCAAGATTCTTTCACTGACAAGGAAAAAGAGTATATATGCAACTCTGTTATCAAAGAGAGCAATTTTTACGGATTGCTTAAAATCCACAAAAGCTCCGAAATACAAAATGCCATAAATAAGCAGAAGAACGAATACATAAAATTACTAAGACCTTATGACCTCAAACTAAGGCCAATAGTTGCAGGACCTCAAGCTCCAACACAACAGCTAAGTCATTTTCTAGATATAGTCTTAAAACCTTTGTGCCCATTAATACCTAGCTATGTACGGGATGGCATAGATTTCATCCAACACATTCCCCCCACTGTTGCAGAAGGTACTATACTAGTGCTAGAGGAAAATTCTTTTAAATTCGGCAACAAAACATATCGGCAGATAAAGGGCACGGCTATGGGTACGCGATTTGCGCCCTCATATGCAAACTTAGTTATGGGATACTTAGAACAAAAGCTCTATGAGGAAGTGGAAAAAACCTTTGACCAAGAATACAAACAACATATCATTAAAAAATGGAAACGCTTCCTGGATGATTGTTTCATTTTTGGGGAAAAATCGACTGAAGATCTAAATGTATTTAACAATATACTAAACGCACTTCACCCTTCCATCAAATTCACAACAGAATCCAGTTGCAATGAACTACCATTCCTGGACATCCACATAAAAATACAAAACTGCACAGTTACAACAGTCATATTTTACAAAAAAACCGATACACACCAATATTTAAACTTCTACTCTTGTCACCCATCACACATCAAAAGAAACATCCCATACAGCATGGCCAGACGCATCTGTGCTATAGTAAGTGACCCTAAAACGCGTGAAACTAGGCTCAATGAACTGAAAGGCTTCCTTACTATACAAAAATACCCCTTAGGCCTAATTAATGAAGGAATTAAAAAGGCGATGGAACTGAATATCACCCAACTACGGACACCAAAGGAAAAAGTTAATGAAAACACGATTCCGTTCATTAACACATACAGTCCTGGAATAACTAACATATTCCACGTCATAAAATCGAACCTGCCTATACTCCTTCAAAGCCCTAAGATGAAAACTCTGATTGAAAAAAACACCTGACAAGGGCAGAATTCAGATCAGAGACTAAACCAGAAATCATAGTAAAAGAATGTGGTGATAGGAGATGTGGAACGTGTAACAATACCAACAACTACAAATACATAGAAAGTGGTTCCCACGTAAAATTCAAGAACGGATCTATTTTAAAAATAAATGCAGATATGAACTGCAAAACACAAAATCTCATATACTGCATCACCTGTCCAAACTGTAAAGAAAATTACATTGGCGAAACGAATAACTCACTTTGTCAACGTGCAAGAATTCACAGGCAACATATCCGACAAGAAGAACTAAGAATGATTCCATTGAGTAAACATCTGGAAATATGCGGAGACGGAAAGTTCAAAATCTTTCCCTTTTATAAATGTACACGGGACGATCCACAATACCGAAAGGCAATAGAACTACTCTTCATAAAAAAATTTTCCCCAAAGTTAAATGTTTGAAAGAGAAAAAAGAAAAACAAGGAATACGTTTTGTATGTATATATATGTATATATGTTTGATATGATATATATAGTTATTTTTAATAAATTGATTTTACTAATTCGATTTTTCAAATTTACAAAGATTATACTGATATACTCTCATGCAGAACTACACCTTACATAAAAAAAATAAATAAATGAATGTATGACAGGAATATATTCTAAATAGGACCCAAAGTATATAAAAAGAAAGGACAAAGAATATAAAATGAAAGAACTAAAAGCAAAAGAAAAAACAGGAAGACATTTTTTGTTCTCTTTATATTTTCTATTCAGTATTCTCTATTTTTTTTGTTCTTCCTTTCTTCCTTCTTCTACCATCCCTAGAAACCGTCTCAAAACAATACAGTAAGTAGTAAACAAGCTTTTAACTTTTTTTTCTTTTTTCTTTTTTTTTCTCTTTTTGACACTCCTTAAAAAGACCATTTCAATACAATGGCCCTTCTCTCTCTCTTTTACCACATCCATCTCTCTATCTGTCTGACTATCAGTCTGTCTATCTATCTCTCTATCTGCCTATCTATCTATCTATTTGCTTATACATCTTCCATTGTCTCCAAAGCCTCACCCCCAAAAAACAAAAAAAAACAAAACAATGTTCTGTTATAAACAACCCCCCCCCCCCAAAAAAAAAACACCTGTTTTTATATAAATAAGCTAGATCTCTGTATTTTCACAGAATTATATTTGACAAGTTCGAAAGACGAACGAAAGCGCTAATATATGTATAAAATAAATGAAAGAAGTTATTCCAAAATTCTGACGACTTTTTTTTCAATATATATATATATATATATATATATATATATATACATACATACGCACGTTTATCAATTCGTTTTGCAAGATTCCTGATGTGAAATCGTGTGTTGAAACAGATAATGTTGTATTTCGGGACGGCCAAATAAACACACGCACTATATATAATTTTCTTCACTCGTTTATTACTGTTCTTATCTTATTATTTCAACTCATGTCCGGAAATCTTCCGTCACATAACTGTGACCTCTTCAGCGACACTTTTCGTTTTCTTGTGTGTTCTTGCTCCACTTACTCCATTCTGTTCTTCTGAAATGTGTATCCTTCTGTTCGCATGCGTTTGTGTCCTTATTTGTTTGTGTTTGTGTGTGTGTGTGTGTGTGTGTGTGTGTGTGTGTGTGTGTGTGTGTGTGTGTATGTGTGTGTGTGTGTGTGTGTGTGTGTGTGTGTGTATGTGCGCGCATATTCTGTGCGTATGCTTGTGCGTTTGTCATTGGTTTTAGTAGTTGTGTGGCCTTCCCCACAACCCCATCCTCTCACCCCATTGTGCTGCTGCTATCCTAAGACCTGAAAAAAATATACGGTACAGTTCCTGTATTCCTCTGTGTATGTGTGTTTGCCCATTGTGTTGCCATCGTGGTAGCTGTTGTTGTTGTTATTGCAATCGTTGGCACCGACACTGCTGCTGACCGTGTTAGTTGTGTTGTTGACATTGTTATGGCCGTTCATGAAGTTTCATGTGTGTGTGTGTGTGTGTATGTGTGTTTGTGTGTGTCCCCACCATCGCTTGACAACCGATGCTGATGTGTTTACGTCCCCGTAACTTAGCGGTTCGGCAAAAAGAGACCGATAGAATAAGTACTAGACTTATAAAGAATAAGTCCTGGGGTTGATTTTCTCGACTAAAGGCGGTGCTCCAGCATGGCCGCAGTCAAATGACTGAAACAAGTAAAAGAGTAAAAGGAATAACGAGTATATTCATTTATTATTTATCTATATATTTATTCATTTACTTTTTTTTAAAATGTTTATACATCTATCTCTGTTTCTCGTATGTATCACCGGTAAGTGCATATATGTCAATTGTGTATGTATTACCCTGTATGTTTTGTGTATTATTTACGGTTTTTTTTCTCCTTTTCCCTCTCCCTTCTCATCCCTACTGTCTTTAGTCATGTGGTGCGGTGTGGGGTAGTGGTGGGTGTTACTGTTCCATTCGTGTTTTCTGTTGAGGCTCGGTTTGTTTACTGTTACGTGTGTAGCCTCCGTAATCTAAGCGTCGTGTCAGTTCTATGCGTCGATAGTACTTTAACCTCTACGCTATTAATCGAGCTTCCATGTTTTGCCTGAGCATGTTGGTAGAGTACTGACGAACTTTTTCCTTCTTTGAACTCTCGCGAATGGTCACCTACATGCTCTTCTATGCAGTGTGCAGTTTCTCCTGTGTAGGTAGTTGTCATGTTTTTGCACCGTCCCTCAGTACATCGTAAGCTATACACTACATTTCTAACCTTACAGTTAACCTGTGGGTTCATCCTGCATATCAAAGGGATAGGTATTGCAGATCAGGCATTTTAAAGGGGCACCAGGCCTCTCTACTACTTTTAATTCGTAGATTTGCCTTACTTAATGTATTTCTAAAAAGGTGTGCTAGTTCGCCACCAGGAGTAGCATCAGTGAGCATGACACTCTGGTATTTTTTGTTGTCATGCCAAGTGTTGGCCTTATTTACCTTATTACTGGTCCTTTCCCTGCTGTTCCAAGATTTACTCCTGTACAGTGGGCAGATCCCCTAAGCACCACTCTCTATGATGGCGTTGTACTTAGTCCTGGCTTCTTTGTACACTCTAATCCTGTCCCTTTGGTTGTAGCCAGAGAACTGCATGCGGTGGATGAAGTGTTGTATGTGTCTTTCCAATTCCATAGGGTCGTACATGCGTGACGCATTCCTCCAAGTCAGCTATCAGAATGTTGAACATTACTGGTGGTACTTATGAGAAATAGAAACAGATATATATTTAAAAAAACGTTTTAGTAAATAAATATATATATATAAATAGATAAATAAATAAATATATAAATATATCTGTCACATACCTGTGATAAATGTTAGACAGCGATAGATAAAAGGAATAAATAACACTATATAAAAGACATGGATACATATGAAGCGAACCCATACATACACACAAACACACGCATACATGAACCCTTATGGACGGCCATAATAATGTCAACAACACAACTAACACGGTCAGCAGCAGCGTTGGTGCCAACGATGGCAATAACAACAGCAATTACCATGATGACAACACCGTGGGTGAACATACATACACAGAGGAATACAGGAACTGTACCATTTTTTTTTCAGGTCTTAGAACAGCAGCAGCATAATGGAGTGAGAGGAGGGGGCTGAGGGGAAGGCCACACAGCTGCTTAAACCAATGACACACACACACAACCATATACACAGACATAGAAACAGACATACAGACATACAAACAAACAAACAAACAAGGACATAAACGCATGCGCACATAAGGACAGACATCTTGGAAGAATAGAATGGAGTAAGTGGGGCAAGAACACACACGAAAACGAAAAGTGTCGCTGAAGAGGTCACAGATGAGCGACGGAAGATTTTTGGACATGAGTTAAAAATGATAAAATAAGAAAAGTAATAAACGAGTGAAGAAATATATATATAGTGCGTGTGTTTATTTGGCAAAAAAAAAAAATTACCATCCCGAAATACAACAATACATACATATATATATATATATATATATATATATATATATATATATATATATATATATATGCATGTGTCTGTCTTTGTGTTCTTGTAGTTAAGTGTGTGTGTGTGTGTGTGTGTATCAGTTTCAGTTTCCGTTCTCTGCAATGCCACCTGTATTGACACTCTCTTCTAAGTGATGTAACAGCTAATGCTGCTATGTTTTCATAAATAAGTGATGTTGCAGTTGTTTGATATTTCTAGAACTTCATTTGTAATATTGCTATTTTCTCATTTCTGAGAGATATCGTTAATAGCATTGAAAGGAATACTTCTGGTTCAGGATCGTTTTTCCGTAACCTGCCCTCACCCCACCCCGCGTGACCTTGTTGGCCATATCACACTTAGTTTCTCCCCATCTTTTTTGTCTTTTGATTTATTTCTTCTCAGAAGGCACCATTTATATTGAAGATATTTTATTGCTTCATTCTCTTGGGAGGAAGACACATTTTAACCTGTTGTATAGTAGTAGTAGTAGTAGTAGTAGTAGTAGTAGTAGTAGTAGTAGTAGTAGTAGTAGTAGTAGTAGTAGTAGGGATCTTTGTGATTTGACGGGCAACACTTGTTTTCTTAATGAAACACTTTCAAACTTGGGACACTGGTAGAATGTGTCATATAAAACAACTTCTTCTCTTAACCTTCTTAACAAAAAATTGTACATCGAAAGTTACTTCATGTTAAAGTTGTCGTATTTCTGTAATTTCAACCAATCACTGACGTCTATTCAGCTGAATACAGTTAGTGCTGTTCGGTGTCAAGTGTGTTATTCCCTGTTTAATTATATCATTATTCCCTAGTAAGGGTTTAGGGTTTTAGGGTTAGGGTTCGGGTTTTAGGGCTAGGGTTTTAGAGTTAGGGTTGGGGTTAGGGTTGGGGTTAGGGTTATGGTTATGAGTTATAGGGTTAGAGTTAAGGTTATGGCAAAAATAATCATAACTCTAAACGTAATCCTAAAACTAACCCTAACTCTAAAACCCGAACCCTAACCCTAAAATCCTAAAGCTAAAACCAGTACAAACGCACGAACGATGTCATAAATAACAGTGACAAACGAAAAATATACCGCTGATAGTTGTTGACAACGGATAGTTTTTGTTGACAAACAACGGCACTAATTTTATTCAAGGGAAAAAATCCCGTAACACCGTTGTTTACATTCCCCTGCGTAATTGTTTTCACCTCAATAGACGTCAGTGATTGGTTGAAATTACCGAAATACGACAATTTTTTTACATGAAATAACTTCGAATACAAAATTTTTTATCTGTTCTATAACACAAAATATACAAGTATTCGAAGTTTGAAAGTGTTTCTGTACCAAAAACACTACATAAGAAAATGTTGCCCGTCAAATCACAAAGATCCAGTAGTAGTAGTAGTAGTAGTAGTAGTAGTAGTAGTAGTAGTAGCAGTAGTAGTAGTAGTAGTAGTAGTAGTAGTAGTAGTAGTAGTAGTAGTAGTAGTAGCAGCAGCAGCAGCAGCTGCAGCAGTAGTAGTAGTAGTAGTAATAGTAGTGGATCTAGTTCAAAACGGGGGCACCAGTTTTCATTTATGTTTTATGTAGTGTTTTCGGTACCGAAAGACTTTCAAACTTTGTATACTTATCTATTTTGTGTTATAGAACAGAAAAAAAAAATTTGTATTCGAAGTTATTTCATGTAAAAAAATTGTCTTATTTCGATAATTTCAACCAATCACTGACAAGTATTCAGCTGTTTACAGTTACTCGTTTGGCAGTTTAAGCGGTGTAAAGCGTATTTAATCTCCATTACCTCTGACATTTTGCAGAGCGGCAACACACGTGTGTTCGTTTTCCTTCGTTTTATTTTTAATATAATTTCGTTAACATCTGCCTGAACTGTATGTGTACAACATTTGCCCTAACCCTAACCCTTACCCTAACCCTAACCCTTCCCTCAAAAAAACAGACCTTGTGCCTATAATAGAAAGGTTTATTAGCTACTGCCAATATGCTTCAGCCATTTTTTGACAAGGAAATAATAATTTTATCACCGCCAGAATCGTTTGAGAATCGTTTGTTTACGTAGTCAGCACTTAATGTATTCAGCTGAATGGACGTCAGTCATTGATTGAAATTACAGAAATACGACAACTTTAACATGAAATAAGTTGCAATATAATAATTTTTCTTAAGAAGACTAAGAGAAAAAGATGTTTTATATGACACATTCTACCAGTGTCCCAAGTTTCAAAGTGTTTCGTTAAGAAAATACTGGCGCCCCCGTTTTGAACTAGATCCGTAGTAGTAGTAGTAGTAGTAGTAGTAGTAGTAGTAGTAGTAGTAGTAGTAGTAGTAGCATGAAGAATATGGGTATAGCAGGTGTTCAATATTTGTATTTATTTCGCCGGGGTCGACTTTGCCGTTCATCGTTTCGGGGTCGATAATTAAAGTACCAGTTGCGTACTGAGGTCGATCTAATCGACTGGCTACTCCCACAAAATTTCGGTCCTTGTGCCTAGAGTAGAAAAAAATATTTGCTGTATTTATTATTTTATTTGCTGCTTCTGCTGTTGATATTCTCTAATGTATTCGCACTTGGTCCACCATATTTCAAGTGGTCAGATGTTGTGTAGATGATGCACCTTAACTAGATACTATACAAGTAGAATATTTTAGCCACATTAAGTTCAAAGATGTTATTTATGTTGAGTAATCTGTTAAAGAAATAAATTTCCTTAAGTATAGAGAATAGAATTAAGTAAAGGAATATATAAAGAGCATATCGCTGTTTTTGTTATCTTTTTATTTATTTATTTATTTATTTATTTATTTATTTATTTATTTATTTATTTATTTGTTTATTTATTTATTTCATCTAGCATCTATTTCTGATTCCCTCTCTTATACAACTGAGAATTTCTCCTTTGGATATGTTACTTTCTTTTATGTTTTTATTTGTTTCAGTCATTTGACTACGGCCGTGCTGGAGCACCACCTTGAAAGGTCCTAGTCGAACAAATCGAACCCAGGACTTATTCTATCGGTCTCTTCTGCCTGGTACTTATTCACTCATTCTATCGGTTTCGTTTACCGAACCATTAAGTGACGGGACCTAAACACCAACACCGGTTGTCAAGCCGTGATGAGGGGACAAATACAGACAGAAAGTCTCACGCACGCACGCAGGCGCGCGCACACACACACACACACACACACACACACACACACACACACACACACACATACACTCACTCACACACACACTCACACACACACACACACACTCTCTCTCTCTCGCTCTCTCTCGCTCTCTCTCGCTCTCTCTCGCTCTCTCTCGCTCTCGCTCTCTCTCTCTCTCTCTCTCTCTCTCTCTCTCTCTCTCTCTCTCTCACACACACACACACACACACATATATATATATACCAAAGTAAGCACATAAATGTGAAACAAGATGGAAAACATAATACTCGAATACCAAATCCACTCACAAGTCTTTGGTCGACCCGAGGTTATATTAGAAGACACTTGCCCAAGGTGCCACGCAGTGGGAGTACACCTGGAACCATGTGGTTGGGAAGCAAGCTTCTTACCACACAGCCACACCTGCACCTACTTACATATATTTTCAAAATATTTAAAACCTTTGATCCCTAAAAATAACTTTGTATGGCACTATGTGCTGCCCCCACCCCCACCCTCTCACGGATCTTTTATTAATCGTTACCGTTTTACTTTGTGTTCTGAATCATCAAACATTGTGTTTCCTCACCTGAATCCATTCAGTGCAGTCAATCATTGCACCCTCCACGTTCTAAAAGGCTGTTGCAAAATTGTTCCTAATTAGAATTGTGAAATGTTCTAGAATCTTCCATATGCTACTCATGATTTATTTTATTTTATTGATTTTGTTTCTTTTCATCATTAACCAATCTTATCAGCCTAACTCAGTTATTTTTATGTGGTGGGTGTAGGGGCACCCTTGTGTAAGGCTGTGAGGATTGAAAGGTCGGGGTCAGACAATTTATCACGTTTAATAAAATTAAAATAGTTTCAAATTGTTTAAACTTGTCCAACACCTCAGCGAACAAGGGAACATTACATAAGAAGAGTTTCTACTTTGTCTTCGCATTGATAGCACAATAAAAACTCTTATATTTTTAGGTTAGTGAGTCTATTGTTTGTCAGTTTGATAACGCCTGATCTAACCAGTTAGCTCTTCTCATAGTCTTCACACTAAATGATAATTATAATAAGAAAATTATCGCTCGCATTTAACACAATATTAATCTTAATTCAGAAGACCTATGTTAAACCACTACCCATTTTTTTCATTCATAGTGTATCTACGGATCACTAAACTCTCGGTCGATTCTGTGGCACACTAGTGACTATTGTTTTATTTAACTGAAAATGTATTAATTTATCATTGAGTAAAATTTAAGCCCAGGAAAGATGACGTTTCATGCGAAGAATAAAAAATATATACTAACTTTAATGAGGGCCATTGATGATTTTATAAGCTCATCAGGGAACACCGTAGGGGTAAAGACTAAAACTTCTGACCTAATGGATCGGTTTCTATTTGTGACTTGTTCGTAAATATAAACGTATTGTTGTTAACTAGATACAAACCCTCTTATAATAAAAACCGAAGTGGCGAAATTTTCCATATATTGTTTATGGTGTTTATACTTCTTACATGAGCTTTACTGCGATGAATTCTATGTAAAGAAAGGATATCGAGTAGAGACAGAATCCATGTTGACATCTCGGTTTAATAGGAACTTAACTTTTACTATTCAGCATTTACCACACACTTGTATAGTTGTAAGGAATGCTATTATTGCTGTTGCTCTTCTTTAGCCTCAAACAGGCCCTGAATGAGCAGAAGAAATGTAACATTAACTATCCCATCTTTTCTTATACTGTGGATTATACGTTTGCTTCTAGGGATGTGATCGGGGACCAAGTAAAAAGAGAATGTATTAATTTTTTCATAAATAAACTTTTACTCGAATGTCCAGCTTTTAGCCTATAACCTTCTTCAGCAAAAATCAGTCGCGACATTCATTAAAGAATATAAGCTAACAAATATTGTTTGAGCTGACTTGACAGAACTTGTCTGGTGCCTTATCAAATGTATTACAGTAATTAGTTGTTGTTGTCTACATTATTCTTGATGTTTATTCCAAATTCAGTTATGATCAAAGACGCTCTGAACATGATCGTTTCGTTATATTGTATATCATTGCCCAAAGTGACCTGCTTTTACAACGGCAGGATGCAATTTTAGAGAACTTGGTTGCTTTATCTAACAGGCCGAGTAACTGCATGGAAGCCCTCTCATTGGTTCAACATTGTACCAGTAATACGAGAGGACAATACAAGGGATTGTACACCATAGCTGCAAACATGTTACTATCTGCATGTGTCTAATTAAAATGTTTTTATATGCTTTTTATCATTCATGTCCAGCAATCTCGAAAGAAAAATGTCCGTTTTATTTTTCAAGTATAAACAGAAATGTTAAATGCTGCAATTACGAAAAACGTAAGAGAGAAGGGAGTGACGAAGAGAACGAAGAGAGGGAAAGAAAAAGTGGTGAAGGAGAAGAAAGAGAAAGACTGAAGGTGTGTGGGTGTGTGTGTGTGTGTGAGAGAGAGAGAGAGAGAGAGAGAGAGAGAGAGAGAGAGAGATAGAAAGAGAGAGATATAGAACAAAGATATTGGAGAATAGAGGCAATGATATACTGGCTGCAAGACAATAGCAATCCATGGAAAAGACGAGACGCTTTAATTCTTTATTTCAATGGCAACAGTAACAAAAGCCATCAGATTGAGTTACCCGTATTTCTTCTTGTGTTTACATCATATCTATCTATCTAAATATATATATATATATATATATATATATATATATATATATATATATATATATATATATATAGATATAGATAGATAGATAGATAGATAGAGAGAGAGAGAGAGAGAGAGAGAGAGAGAGAGAGTAATCAGCCACTATAACAACGTAGACAACTGGAGATAATTTCAGTTTCGCATCGTCTCAAATCTCGCGAGAGTCAAGACAATTGTAGATTCGGGTTAATTGGCACTAACTTTGCCCATATAATAAATTAATGATATGAAAGCTGGTATTCAGATTTCTGAATACAGTTGAACTTTTTTCTTCGTGCCAAACAATGAAACTAAGACAGAAAGTCAATTAAATGTATGAGTCCACAATGTGTAGGACTAAGCTAACAGATGGGACGTTTATCAATGAATCCGTCCGCACAAAAATTACATTGTCTGACATAAAACAAGCATGTATGAATATATGGTATAATATAACACATATGTATGTATATTATATATATATATATATATATATATATATATATATATATATATATATATATATATATATATATATATATATATATATATATATATATATATATATATATATATATATATATATATATATATATATATATATATATATATATATATATATATATATATATATATATATATATATATATATATATATATGCACATATATGTGAAGGTGCTTGGTTCAGTGGTTGAAGCATTGAATATACGATCGTGAGGTTGTGAGTTCGATTCCCGGACCAGGTTGTGTGTTGTGTTCTTGAGCAAGGCACTTTATTTCACGTTGCTCCAGTTCACTCAGCTGCAGGAATGAGTTGCAACGTCACTGGTGTCAAGCTGTATCGGCCTTTGCCTTTCACTTGGATAACATCGGCGGAGTGGAGAGGGGAGGCTGGTAGGCACGGGCGACTGCTGGTATTCCTTAAAAACAATAACCCTATGTTGTGCGTTTGCCGGTGAGGCGCATTTCTGCCCAGACTTGTACTCCGGAGGAGAACCTCTTAGGTGTACCCATGGTTATTCGTGACCGACGGAGTTTGAGTTTTATATACATATATGTACATTTGTATTTATATTATATGACATATGTATTTATATTATATATACGTACTTATATATATTAGAGTTATGACATTTTGATTATTTTTGAAAGTAAACAACTTCCTAGAAGTAGGGAAAATAACCTTTATTTTAAGATCTTTAAAAAGACGTCAGCCCCAACTGAAGAAATCTAACACCACTTTTGACCCAAACCATGCAAAATTCGAATGGGGTTCATAGTACCTTCTCAAGTTTTTACCAAATTTGGTGTGCTGACTTAATGCACTGGTCATTGCATTTTGATGGTAAACGTATTGATAACCAGCACTCCAATTACCAAACGGAAAGCCGATACTGTTAGAGTTGTTTTAGATGAATACAATTTATGGAACTGCGTAAAGATGATTGTCGCTGATACGAGTGTACACACTAGGAAAAGAAATGGCATTGTCATTCAGTTGCAAAGACTTTTTGCTTAAAAGGGTTTGAAAGAACCACAATTTGTTGGTTGTCAGCATCATATCCTTGATAGAGTTTATCGTGTCGTAATTGATAACGAACTTGAAGAAAGAAATCATCTCCTAATATTGAATATACATTCATCCTAGAGCTTCTAAGTAATTACGAGAAACTCCAGGCTAATTTCAACAATGGTGAAAAGATTACTGAATCAGCAGAGATGACATGAAATTCCTATTTCATTTGACCAGAGTTCTATATAATGGAACAAAAACGCAATAGAGGAAGTAAAATATCTAGACAGATAGACGATACAAAGCAGACAGGAAAAACAACAATGAAAGGGATAGGAAAAAAGGACGAGTCATTCGTGGCCTTCTTTCGTCAGTCAAGTTAACAGATCTCCTTACAGTTTCGGGCAGTTACACTTGAGACTCTTCAGTCTGGTTGCCCCGCAAAAAGTCTAAGCTAAGAGCATTAGATTTTTTGTAAGAAAGCAAGCGAATGTTTAAGACAACGAAAACAAGAAATGGAGAACACGTTACACAATTAGAAATACAAACAACAAGAATATAACAACAGGCGTCTTTCGACTGAGGACGAATCAAATTGAGCTGGCGTGTATAAAGTGAAATCCTTAAGGAAGGAACATAGGAAATCGACATAAGAGATGTTGGCGGTCGGCAATCAAGCAAAGAAAGAAAGATCATGGCTGGCGAACACCGGCCACGTGGAAGAAGGAGAGAGGGGTAGGGGGCAGTGGGTTTGAAGGATTAGGGGAAGAACGGGAAAGAGAGAAAAAGTCAAAGAGACGTATTTATATTATATATATATATAGATACACATACACATCGATTTCTTTTTCTTTCTGTAAACAACTGGATTGGGGGCGAAACTACAAAAGCCATCATCTTCAAAATACAAACGGTCGGTGGGCAGAGTCCCTAACCCTTGGTGCAAACTCAACTCTCAGACAATATCGAACTCATGATACATATACAAAATACATGCGCACACACACATACACACACACACACACACACACACACACACACACACACACACACACACACATATATATATATATATATATATATATACACACGCGCGCACACATACATAAGCAAAGTTTGCTAATTAGAAAATCTCTACAAGTGATGAAAGTAATAACTATAGTGAGAAGTATTGTTTAACGCCACATCAATGTGGCCTTTCCTTGGGAACCAACGTTACTATCGTTTTTAACCCCAGAAGGAGCCTCCTCCAGCTGGTTATCGATACAATCTATACCTGATATATATTGTAAGCAAGAGAGCGAATCCCTATCATATTCTAGCAGACGACGGGATCACCAGACAGTACGGTTTCGAGTTATTTATGCCCCTTTTCAGTGATGAACACCTGTCCGCTAGAGATAGCAATAATTCGTTCCAGCTCGCAATATGCAGAAAACCAAGCCACAATCAGTCAATTATCATGCAACAAGCAAAGTAGCTAGTTACAACATCTCAATAAGAAATGAGGGTATCAACTATACTGAGAAGTAATGCCTATTGCCACATCAATGTGGCTGTTCCGTATGAATCGATGTTACTACCGTTTTTAAACCCAGGAGAGGAGGAGCCTCCTCTAGCTGGTTATCGATGCACCCGATATATATATATATATACGAATGCTGTCTGTTGAACTGTGCTGCTACACAATTCAGTAATGTATCCGAAAAGTGTTCGAATGTGGCACTGTGAAACAGTATGTTTACCTTATTTTGCTAACCAATCAATATCCCGTTCTACAGCAGTCTCCATGATCTGAAAGCGGGACATTCTCACAGTGGACTAAGATCCAAGCTTGATCACGTTGTTTAAGATGGCAGTCACTACATTATAGTGAAATGAATGGCGTGACTCGAGGTCAGATACAATTTCACATTGTGATCGTTCGTATGACTGAGGTTTGCAGGAAGATTGAAACCAAGTTGCTTTCTATCAACAATTTTGCCCAGGCATCTTCCACCAAAACCAGGAATGTAGTTCTCCTCAAATACTCCCGTTAATTTGTTTCTTACGCAAAATCAGCAAATATCGTTTTGAAAATTAACAAAAATATAAATAAAATATAATCTTTATTTAAAACACGCAATCTTTACTTTAGAGAAATGTTTTTTTAATTAGAATAGACAAAATTAAGTATGAAAAACAACAGCACAAAATATAAAACTAACATTAAACATAAACAGAGAACAGCAAATATGTGGGAAAAAAAACTAATATTTTCGCAAAACAAAATAAAAAGCAGTAAAATTATGTGTATAATTTAAAATTATGTAAATAATATCAATTGGGTTATATTACGTAATAAGGGTATTAATGAGGTGGGGTAACAGTAAAGAGCGAAATAGTTAATTAAATGTTTATGAGATATTAACATTTTTTTGTATAAGACAGAAGATTTGATGATATCTTCACACAGAATAATAATTAATAACAAAAAAATGTCAATGACTGAAATAAGAAGCAACACCAAGAGCAACACAAATAGCACCATCATCACCAGCAACATTAACATTATCATCATCATCGTCGTCGTTGTTGTCGTCGTCATCAACATCAACAACACCAACAAAATATAACTATAATCCTTCTTTAAATAAAAAAGTTACATTTGCTAATATCGCGTTGCAAAGTTAAAGAATTCAAAATAAGTGACGAAACAGACTGCTATGATATTATCTTTCTGGGTCTTAAGCTGTGAAAGTCTTAAATCCTTTAAAAGCTTTAAATATATTATGTAAACACACATACACACATACGCATACACTCACACACACACACATGCACGCGCGTGCATACATACATACACATACACGCACGCACGTACACAGAGTCACGTACATATATATAAACACGTGAGATGCCCGCACATATGTACGCAAAGAACCTCATGAGTATGTGTTTCACAGTGAAGTATAATGGATATCTTGGCAGGCTTGTGGGACAAACATGTATAAAAACAGCCGGGATCAATTAGTTTGAGTTAGAGAGATAGATAAATAGAGAGATAGATAAATAGAGAGATAGATAAATAGAGAGATAGATAAATAGAGAGATAGATAAATAGAGAGATAGACAGACAGGTATAGATAGATACATGGTCACATAGATAGATGGATGGGAAGGTAAGTAGGTAGGTAGGTAGGTAGGTAGGTAGGTAGGTAGGTAGGTAGGTAGGTAGGTATAGATAGATAGAGAGAGATAGAGAGAGATAGAGAGAGAGACAGAGAGAGAGACAGAGAGAGAGAGACAGGCAGACAGACAGGCAGAGACAGAGAGAGACAGGCAGACAGACAGGCAGAGACAGAGAGAGCCAGAGAGAGATGGATGGATAGACTAGAGAAGTGTAGATAGTTATAAGATAGGGAGACAGAGCGACGGTGATATAAACGAAAGATATAAACGAAATTGTTTTCTCACGGTCACATATTTTAATTAAATATCCTTACATTTGATGTCTCCCTATCCCAGTGAAAATAAACGCACTTCAGGACTGTCTACATCTCAGTCTTGCAATAATGTCTTGACTTCTTCTATGACCCTCTCTTATCATCTCTTTTATTTTAAAAACATATCTTCTCCCCGCTCTCTCACTCTCTGTACTCTTCATCATATAAATGTTTCAAATATGACCATATATGGTACTTTACCTACTTATGTACATATTAACTGAACGAATACCACGTCGACTTATACAATGATAATGATGACGATGATGATGATGATGATGATGATGATGATGATGATGATGATGATGATGATAATAATAATAATAATAATAATAATAATAATAATAATAATAATAATAATAATAATAATAATAATAATAATAGACATGCCCTGATGCAGTACCAGGCAGTGACTCCCATAGCTTCTGATCTTAACTGATTGGAAGCGTTATCATGTACATTGTTTTGTCTTGGTATAAAAGATGGCCTACTGCAAATATTCTGCTCAATACCACAGATATGCTTGTCACTTGCTTGACCTTAACCAGTTGAACATCTCCCTTAGTGGCTGACGATATCTGCATCTCTGATCACGAGCAAAAGTAGTGGGGGAGCATCTTAGCCATGTGTTGCGAGGAATTCTTTGGGATTTGAATAATCCAACTCTAGAAACACAAGTGCTTTGTTCATCATCCTTAAACAAACCTTATTCAGGGACCGTTTGAGCAGGATGGGCTACTCGACTTGAAGAAAATTCTAACTGGGCCCTACCTACACGGTCATGCGCTGTTTATCTTGATATAAGATCACTATGTCGCGCACATATGGTTGTGATGCATGTGCCTTGTGAGTCTTTATCAGACAGGTAGTCATGATGGGTATACTGGGCTTCGGATATTTTACCCCAGTGTCACTTTGATGGCAAGCACTGCACTCTCACTCAATAATAATAATGATAATAATAATAATAATAATAATAATAATAATAATAATAATAATAATAGGAGTATGATAAATAAAGTAACACAAAAGATAAATACTGTCATAACATATATCCAGACGGAGGATATAACATATACAAGGAATCTTCTCCGAGCTATTGCACTACTTGCTGAGGAGAAATTACAACTTCAGAAAACAAAAAAAAAAATGGTAGAGCAAAAAATTATGGTAGAAACGGGTTTGATGTATTTCTATAGAGCAGTTAAAACAGAGGATCATGGCAAAAAAGCCAGAAGATCAGAAGATTTGTGAACAGAAATTAGCAGTTCGAGGAGAACGGATTGTTCAAAAATAAGCCGAAGCAATTCTTCCGAACGTTACATGGAGACAATGGGAAAAAAGTTACTCCTGATGAAAATCAAGCCAAGGTGAAACAATGTTGTGCATAAAAGTGATGCAATGTGGATAGGAACTATCAAGACAGAATTACAAGACGGAAAGAAACAAAGGAATATTTTTATAAGTACGGGTGACGTGAAAGAACAAGTGGATAAAGTACATAACTGGAAAGCCCCTGGACCAGATGGGATTCATGGCTTCTGGCTGAAGAGATGGTACGAGGTGCATGAAAGACTAGCAGCCCAGTTGAATGAATGTATTCAGAAAGGAACAGTCCGTGCGTGGACGGTGACTGGGAGATGAAAGACAGAAGAAAGGAGAATATTGTGGGAAACTAGCGTCCCATAGCATGCCTAAACATAATCTGGAAGATACTCACTGGAATATGTGCGGCAAAGACATACACTTTCCTGGCACAGGAAGAAATACTACCAAGGGAACAAATAGGATGTAGGAAGAGTTCTCAGGGTATCAAGGATCACCTAGTTGTCGATAAAACAGTTTTGAGGCATTGTAAAAAACATACAAACATGTCTATGGCTTGGATTGACTATAAGAAGGCATATGATATGGTGCCTCATTCTTGGATCATTGAATACCTGCAGATGTTTGGTGTTGCTGACAACGTCACAAATTTTCGGATGCATAGCATGAAAGAGTGGAAAACCAAATTGTACTCAAGTAAGGTATTCCTTGGAGAAGGTAATACTAAAAGGTGAATCTTCCAAGGTGACTCGTTTTCTCCGTTACTTTTTGTAATTTCACTAAGACTCTTAGGAAAGTTAAGATGGGTTACCGATGTAGGAAGAAAGGTCCATTATTGAACCATCTGCTGTTTATGGATGACCTGAAATTGTTTGGGAAATCTGAAAACAGAAAGATTACTTAACCAAAATAGTCAAGGAGTGTGGCAGGGACATCGTTAAGGAATTAGGGATTACCAAATGCTCAGTACTTAATATGAAAAGAGGGGAGAAAGCAGCCTGCAGAGGATTGCTGTTACCATCAGGAAAGACCATGGGTGAACCCAACGGTAGTGAGTATAGATATTTAGGGATTTTGGAGCTGGATGACATTCTACACAGAGAAATGAAAGTCAAGGTCAGCGAGGCGTATCAAAAATTGGTGAAGATGGTGTTGAGTTCCAGCTGGAATGCCAAAAAATTAATTACAGCAATGAATATCTGGGCAGTTGCGGTGGTCCATGCTCAAATGCATTAAGGAGAAAATATCAACACTGGATAGAAGGTCGAGAAAGTTGATGACGCTGCATGAGGCTACACCCTAAAGCAAACGTAAACAGACTGTATATGAAAAGAAAGAATGGTTGCAGAGGACTAATTGATATAGACTATTGTATAAGGAGTGAAAGGAGAACGCTTGCAGAGTATTTGATAAATAGTAATGAAGATCTGCTGCAATATGCCGCGAAAGATATGGGTGTAAATGCAGATGAAATGATGGGCAAGGAAGGGTTTAACCAAAGAGCTGAGCAGAAGAGAAAAGAAGAACTTCAAATGAGAATGCGTGGACAGTTTGAAAGGAAGACGTTAAGGATAATACAGCAACGTGGTCATGGCTTGAGCGAGGTGATTTGAAGCGTACCACCTAAAGCCTGATTATTGCTGCACAAGACCAGGCTCTTGCTACCAATTCAGTGAAATATAGTATCTATAAAACTTGTGCCACCTAGAAATGCAGACTCTGTGGAAAGAGTGTGGAAAATGTGACCCACTTGGTAAGTGGGTCTTGGTAAGCCTTGCACAAAAAGAATACAAGAGCCGCCACGATAAAGTGTGTGTGTGTATCTTCATTGGCTCTTATGCCGTAAATACCAATATAATGTAACAGGGAACTAGTATGAGCATGTACCAAGTAAAGTTATGCAGGAGGATGGAAATGTAACGATACGCTGGGACTATGATTTTCAGACGAATCGTGTAATCGAACACCGTCGGCCGGATATTGTCATATTGAATAAGAGAGACAAATACTGTCAGATCATTGTTGTAGCCATACCAAATGACATGAATGTTGTGAGTAAAGAGGTTGAAAAAAATCACCAAGTGATCCGAACTGAAAGTGGAAATGGCAAGACTGTATGGAATGCGAGAGGGTAGTATAGAAGTGATACCAGTGGTGATCGGAGCGTTGGGCTCAATCCCATTGAAACTTCAAGACTTCTTAAGGCAACTGGAAATCCCATGCAAGATTGATGTCTTACGAAAAGCAGCCTTATTGGGCACAGCGCACATCTTGAAAGTATTATCTGCCTGAGGTCCTTGTTGTGACTTGGCAGATGACTAAAGACTGCGATGCATTTTTACCTACACTGTGTTACGAAGGAATAATAATAATAATAATAATAATAATAATAATAATAATAATAATAATAATAATAATAACAATAATAATAATAATAATAATGATAATATAAACTAAAAATGAATTAGACTGACATTTATTTTATTTTGAACCTGTTGAAGGCACACGAGATGCCGAAATATTGTTCAAAGGACCAATAAATAAGTTACTTTCGAGTTGCGCTTTTTGTCATTGAGTTGGCTGTGGTGATGGATTACGTCAGCTATGTTTTCCTTAGTGATGGAATCTGGCAATCGTATTACAAACGTTAAGAACTCATCTATCTATATATAATAATAATAGTAATAATAATAATAATAATAATAATAATAATAATAATAATAATAATAATAATGCTTTCTAATTGATGTGTCAATACCAGCAGATGACAACGTTTCTCTAAAAGAAATGGAAAAAACTTTCAAAATACAAAGACCTGGAAATAGAGATAACTCGAATGTGGAGTCTAAAAACAAAAACAATTCCTATCATAGTAGGTGCCTTAGGTATAATAAAAAAATATTCAGACAAATACATAACAAATACACCAGGACTTACAAATATATATAACATACAGAAAATTGCACTACTGGGTACTGCACACATTCTACGCAAAACACTTTCAATACAGTAACCATAAGAGCACCACAGCAAACCACAGCACAAACCCAAGGCGCACAGAGCTGCGCTCGGTAGTGAAGTGAAAGCACGTTATAAAAATAAAACTACTGAACAATAATAATAATAATAATAACAACAATAATAATAATAATAATAATAATAATAATAATAATAATAATAATAATAATAATAATAATAAGTAAGTACATATATTGAATAATTACGCATACACTTGAACGTGTACACAATGATATATACGTTTTGATACCCATAGAACTACACATGCATCTTAATGTTTACAGAACTACGTAAAAATCACAGGACACACTTACGGATACGAAAACACATATCACAAACGAAGCAAAACCAAAACTTTTTTTCTTTCTTCTTTGTTTATTTTCATTTTGTGAACAAATACAGACAGTGAACCATTCATAAGTTTAAAACGCCACACACACACAAAAATACACTATGCCTGGAGATAAATCTATCAACAAAAAAAATACAGATGAATACCGATCTGCTAGCCTTAAAAAACTACGCTACGAGCAATGTTTACATGCTGAGAACTCGGTGACGGTGTTGTCTCAAAAAACTGACCCTAAACAGACAAATCCGTCCCCGAATGTCAACGCCAAACCTCGTCATGCCTCAATGATAACAAGGCAGATCACAAACCAGAGTGGTTATCGACCGAATCACAAAGGGCCACTCACTCGAAATAGATCTGCTAGCCTTAAGAAGCTACGTCACGAAAGCTCGGAGACGGTGTTGTCTCAAAAAACTTACCCTAAACAGACAGATCCGTCCCCTAGCGTCAACGTCGAAGCTTGTTATGCCTCACTGTTAATAAAACAAAATATAAACCGCAATGGTCATAGACCGGATTATAAAGGACCACTTACTCGGATAATGAACCAGATCCGAGACGAGAAATCTGCTACTGGTTCAAATCTTCCCGACACACAGGAGCTGGAAGTACCCCACAACCGGAATATTCCAACAGATGGCCATCCATGCTCGTCATCAAATAACCAAAAGAAAAAGAATGAAAAATGGTCTAGGGAAGATAATAAAGAAGTTCTTAGAGCCTTCTACCGTGCCATATATTTCCCTACAGATAAATCTAATACTGTACAAACCTACTTAAACTGGAGACAGAAACACCTTGCAGGAAGACCCTACATAGACAGTAATAAACTTGCCAACGTCAGAAGAAACATTATAAAAAAAAAATTACTAACTGAAGTAGAGATTGACCAAATTAAGCAAGCAGTAAAGGATAAAAAGAATGAAACTGCAGCTAAAGAAGATACTACAGAGGAAATAATTATAAACCAGCCCAACGCTGATGAAAATACAGTAATAATTGAAAGAGTTAAGGTAACTGATAGGCAAAATAAAATACTCTCTGAACCAACCATAAACACTAAGGCAGGTGAAAATCAAATAGATGAAGGAAGTCATACAGAAATCGACGCAACAGAACTACATGATCTAAAAAATCAAATCATGATTGAATGGCTGAAAATTAAAGAAACTAGTATGAATGAACGCGACACTCTCCCCAAAATTCGCAATTCTAACCAAAACCTGAAAATAATTGGTAAAATCCGCCTTGCACTTAAGGATATAATTTCAGCTAATGATGTTGATATTACAGATCTCAACCACCTGTACTATGCATCCGCAAGAATCTCAACGATTCTATGTGGTGAAAAGATTAGAAAAAGACAACACTCCCACAAAAAGCCTTCTTGGCAAGAACGCATTCAACACCAAATTAAGCTGCTTAGATCTGACATAGAATGTTTGAAAAACCTTAAATTTGACAAGAGTATCAAACCTACAAAGACCCAAAGACTAACGAAAAAATATAACATGAAAACCATAGTTGACATTGATGCCACCATAGAAACCATCAAGCAAAAGGTATGTGCTAAAGCTGCCCGCATAGCAAGGTATGAAAAGCGTGTTAAATTCTTCCGAGATAATAACATGTTCAAAAATAACCCCAAAAATTTCTACAGGAAGATAGGGAAAACACCAGTAACAATAAAGTCTGTCCCATCAAAAGAAGAAGTGCAAGAATTTTGGAATAAAATCTGGGCAGAAGATAAAACACACAATGAAAAGGCCCCTTGGATTGATAGAATAGCTACAGACCTAGACTCCTTAGAGGAGCAAAAGTGGGAGGGGGTCAGGGTAGAAGATATAAGATCTGCTCTCAGGAGGTCAAGCAAATGGAAGTCTCCAGGAAAGGATAAAATTCCTAACTTCTGGTTGAATGCCTTCCCAGAAAGCCATGAACTGCTAACAAAACTTTACAACGATGTTTTGCAAAATCCTAGTTTGATGCCCTCTTGGCTAGTTAATGGTTTAACATTCCTGCTTCCAAAAAATGAGGAAACAAACGAACCAAAAAATTATCGCCCCATAACCTGCTTAACAACAATGTATAAGACGCTAACATCTGTCCTAACCGAGTACACCTATAGTTTTTTAATAGAAAGTAGCATATTCCCTAATGAGCAAAAGGGATGTAAACGTGGATCTTATGGTTGTAAAGATCAGCTACTCATCAATAAGATGATCTTAGAAGATTGTCACAAGCGACACAAAAACTTGTCAATAGCCTGGATAGACTATAAAAAGGCCTTTGATAGCCTACCACATAGCTGGATTAGGAAATGTCTGGAAATGTATAAAATAGCTCCTACTCTGCGAAACTTTTTATCTGTAAGTATGAGATCATGGAGAACCACACTGATGTTGAACAATGACAATGAATCTCTAAATGCTGGAGATGTAAGAATTTCATGTGGCATTTTCCAGGGTGACTCACTATCACCACTCCTCTTCTGTCTAGCCCTAATACCGCTCTCAAAATTGCTCAATGATGCACAGTATGGTTATAAAATATTTGATAAAAATATAAATCATCTCATTTACATGGATGATTTAAAGCTCTTTGCAAAAAATGACCAACAACTCAAAGGCCTACTAGCGATTGTTAAACAATTCAGTAATGACATCAGGATGCAATTTGGCCTTGATAAATGTGCAAAAGCTATCTTTATCAAAGGAAAAATGACAAATACATCTAATGTGAACCTTGACCAGCAAAATGTCATAAAAGAGTTAGAACCAGCGGAGAGCTACAAATACCTAGGGGTAATTGAAGGGGACAATATCAAGCACTCAGTGATGAGGGAAAGGATCAGAAGAGAATGTTATCGCAGGGTGAGAGCAATACTGAAGACAGAGCTGAACGCGAGAAACAGGATCGAAGCGATCAATGCTCTAGCCATACCAGTCGTGACTTACAGTTTCAACATCGTTAACTGGTCAATTACTGAAATATGTAATGTTGACAGAAAAATACGAAAACTGTTGACAATGCATAGAATGCACCACCCTAAGGCAGATATAGAACGTCTTTATCTGCCAAGAAAAGAGGGAGGTCGAGGACTACTACAGCTGGCATTATCAATGAAGGTAGCCACAATTGGCCTAGACACCTATATGAAAAACTCTGAGGACTGGATGCTAAAACTTGTCTTAAAATATGAAAGCAAGAAAGCATCTTACTCAGTAACAAAACAGGCAAAGGAATATCTAAGTGAATTCCAATTGCAACAAATTCAAGAATTAGACGAACTAGAAACACCTACAGAAAAAGCTAAGCGCTTGAAAACCCGTGCTAAAATTGCTGCCTTAGCTATTATGACTGAAAAATGGCATGGAAAACCTCTCAATGGCAAATACCCAAAGAGAGCGAATAATGCAGATATTGACAAAGCCCTTACCCACCAATGGTTAATGGCCTCTGGATTGAAATCAGAAACAGAGGGGTTTATCATAGCAGCCCAAGATCAATGCCTACCTACAAAGAACTACCAGGCCAACATATTAAAGAACGGCAGCTCCCCATTATGTCGTATATGCCAACAACAAAATGAGACCATCGATCATGTTGTCTCCATGTGCAGTCTGCTTGCACCTACAGAGTATCTCAACAGGCATGATAGAGCTGCACAATATATTCACTGGGTAATATGCAAAAACCTGGACTTGCCCCATGATAAAAACTGGTGGGAACACAAACCACCCCCAGTACTTGAAAATGATCACATTGCACTCCTCTGGAACTTCACCATTCAAACTGACAGAAAGATAGACGCAAATAGGCCAGACATCATACTGAAAGACTTCAGACAAAAATCATGCCTCCTCATTGATATGACTGTCCCAATTGATATAAACGTATCTGTCAAGACCTACCAAAAACTGAGCAAATATAAAGATCTTGAAATAGAAATTAGCAAAATGTGGAATCTGAAGACGAAAACAATACCTATTGTCATAGGTGCCCTGGGAATGACAGCGAAACGGGCTGATTACTACCTAGCTCAGATACCAGGAAACCCCAAAATGGCTGAAGTCCAAAAGATAGTGCTCATGGGAACTGCCCATATCCTACGTAAAATACTGTCTATGTGATCTCAAATTTTAAAGCAAACATAATTTTCTTATGGTTTCTTAAACATTCACTTGAACAAAACTGTACAAATCCAAATATATGGTACCCTAGGCATAACACCTACATGAACTTCTAACTTGTTGTCTCTTGAGGTCTCTGGGTGAGACTTGGATCCAACTTGTACAAATGCAAAACAAAAGTCAAACATAAAATAATAATAATAATAATAAGAGGGAGGCCGAGGACTTCTACAGCTGGCATTATCAATGAAGGTAGCCACAATTGGCCTAGACACCTATCTGAAAAACTCTGAGGACTGCATGCTAAAACTTGTCTTAAAACATGAAAGCAAGAAAGCATCTTACTCAGTAACAAAACAGGCAAAGGACTATCTAAGTGAATTCCAATTGCAACAAATTCAAGAATTAGACGAACTAGAAACACCTGCAGAAAAAGCTAAGCGCTTGAAAACCCGTGCAAAAATTGCTGCCTTAGATATTATGACTGAAAAATGGCATGGAAAACCTCTCAATAGCAAATACCCAAAGAGAGCGAATAATGCAGATATTGACAAAGCCCTTACCCACCAATGGTTAATGGCCTCTGGCTTGAAATCAGAAACAGGGGGGTTTATCATAGCAGCCCAAGATCAATGCCTACCTACAAAGAACTACCAGGCCAACATATTAAAGAACGGCAGCTCCCCATTATGTCGTATATGCCAACAACAAAATGAAACCATCGATCATGTTGTCTCCATGTGCAGTCTGCTTGCGCCTACAGAGTATCTCAACAGGCATGATAGAGCTGCACAAAATATATTCACTGGGTAATATGCAAAAACCTGGACTTGCCCCATGATAAAAACTGGTTGGAACACAAACCACCCCAAGTACTTGAAAATGATCACATTGCACTCCTCTGGAACTTCACCATTCAAATTGACAGAAAGATAGACGCAAATAGGCCAGACATCATACTGAAAGACTTCAGACAAAGATCATGCCTCCTCATTGATATGACTGTCCCAATCGATATAAACGTATCTGTCAAGACCTACCAAAAACTGAACAAATATAAAGATCTTGAAATAGAAATTAGCAAAATGTGGAATCTGAAGACGAAAACAATACCTATTGTCATAGGTGCCCTGGGAATGACAGCAAAACGGGCTGATTACTACCTAGCTCAGATACCAGGAAACCCCAAAATGGCTGAAGTTCAAAAGATAGTGCTCATGGGAACTGCCCATATCCTACGTAAAATACTGTCTATGTGATCTCAAATTTTAAAGCAAACACATAATTTTCTTATGGTTTCTTAAACATTTACTTGAACAAAACTGTACAAATCCAAATATATGGTACCCTAGGCATAACACCTACATGAACTTCTAACTTGTTGTCTCTTGGGATCTCTGGGGGAGACTTGGATCCAACTTGTACAAATGCAAAACAAAAGTCAAACATAAAATAATAATAATAATAATAATAATAATAATAATAATAATAATAATAATAATAATAATAATAATAATAATAATAATAATAATAATAATAATAATAATAATAAAAAATATATAATAATAAAAATAATAATAATAATAATAATAATAATAATAATAATAATAATAATAATAATAATAATAAAATATAATAAAAGATGGGCTACAGCAAATATTCTGCTTAATACCACAGATTTGCTTGTCAGTTGTTTGACCTTAACCAGTTGAGCATGTCCCTTGGTGGCTGACGATATGTGCATCTCTGATCACGAGCAGAAGTAGTGGGGGAGCATCATAGCCATGTGTTGAGAGGAGTTCTTTGGGGTTTGAATAATTCACCTTTGGAAACATGGGTGTTTTGCTCAACATCCTTACACAAACCTTATTCAGGGATCTTTTGAGCGGGATGGGCTACTCGACCTGAAAAAATTCTAACTGGGCCCCACCTGCGAGGTCATGTGCTGTTTATCTTGATATGAGATCACCATGTCGCGCACATATGGTTGTGATGCATGTGCCTGGTGTACCCTTATCAGACGGGTAGTCATGATGGGTATATTGGGCTTTGTATATTTTACCTGTGTCACTTTGATGGCATGCACTGCTCTCTCACTCAATAATAATAATAATAATAATAATAAACAGCTAATATCAGGACCCAACTAGATAATGACACATCTATCAAGGACCTGGACCAAGAAGACTTTTATATGTATCTTGGGATACACGGAGGGAAAGGGTTTCAACACTGATCAATAAAAGGGAAGATCAAGAAAGAACGTGAAGTTGGAAGAAATACCGCTCGGCATTGTGTCCAGTATGCAAACGGTTCTAGTGTTTTCTACTAGAGGTACAAAGTCTTGAAATTTTGAGTGGCTGGTAACGCTAGTAGATTGCATTGAATCCAGTCATCAACTAGGACTTATTTCCTCGGTACCGCGCGCGCATTTGTGTGGTTGTGTTTGTTCCCGCCTCCCCTGTTTGGCAACCAATGTTGTTTGTTTATAACCCCGTAACTTTTTACAAAAGAGACTGATAGCATAGGCACCAGATTTTTTAAAATAAGTATTGGAGTCGATTTCTTTGATTAAACCTTTAAGGCAGTTCCCCAGCATGATTACAATCTAATGCCTGTAACAAGAAAAAGATAGGAAATACAAATAGGCATGTCTGATATATTTACCAGTCTCTCTCTCTCTTTCTCTCTCTCTCTCAACACACACACACACACACACACACACACACACACACACACACACACACACTTATATATATATATATATATATATAAGCAATGTTAATTCTCTAAATGAAGTATTAACAGTAACTGCACGATAAAGTGTAGTATATTGCCACTTAAGTGTGGCTGACCCCTAGGGGTGGATGTTACTGTTGCTTTTAGCCCCAGGAGGACATCTCCTCCAGCTGGCTTATCGACACACGACTGTGTTCTGTTTGCCAAGGGAGTTATCCCTCTCACCTCGACCAGCAGCACGAACGTATCCGGATTTCAGGGTTATTTCCCTTCGTCGGCGTTCGACAGCTGATGACCTTGGTGAGAGAGACAAAACCTGGCAAACCTTATATCTTCTTTTCCAGTGACATTCTTCACTGATATTGAAAAGGTGAAAACAAGCAATGTTAATTCTCTAAATGAAGTATTAACAGTAACTGCACGATAAAGTGTAGTATATTGCCACTTAAGTGTGGCTGACCCCTAGGGGTGGATGTTACTGTTGCTTTTAGCCCCAGGAGGACATCTCCTCCAGCTGGCTTATCGACACACGACTGTGTCCTGTTTGCTGTGTCCTGTTTGCTGTCGAACGCCGACGAAGGGAAATAACCCTGAAATCCGGATACGTTCGTGCTGCTGGTCGAGGTGAGAGGGATAACTCCCTTGGCAAACAGGACACAGTCGTGTGTCGATAAGCCAGCTGGAGGAGATGTCCTCCTGGGGCTAAAAGCAACAGTAACATCCACCCCTAGGGGTCAGCCACACTTAAGTGGCAATATACTACACTTTATCGTGCAGTTACTGTTAATACTTCATTTAGAGAATTAACATTGCTTGTTTTCACCTTTTCAATATCAGTGAAGAATGTCACTGGAAAAGAAGATATAAGGTTTGCCAGGTTTTGTCTCTCTCACCAAGGTCATCAGCTGTCGAACGCCGACGAAGGGAAATAACCCTGAAATCCGGATACGTTCGTGCTGCTGGTCGAGGTGAGAGGGATAACTCCCTTGGCAAACAGGACACAGTCGTTTGTCGATAAGCCAGCTGGAGGAGATGTCCTCCTGGGGCTAAAAGCAACAGTAACATCCACCCCTAGGGGTCAGCCACACTTAAGTGGCAATATACTACACTATATATATATATATATATATATATATATATATATATATATATATATATATATATATATATATATATATATGTCTATCTACCTACCTATGTTTCTATATATCCATCTCCATTGTCATGGAACCTCACCCAAAAAAACAAAAACAATGTTCTCTTCTAAACATTCCCCCCCCCCCACCTCAAAATAAAACATCTGTTTTATATAAATGAACAAGCTGTTTGTACATTCACAAAATTTTATTCGACAAGTTCTAGAAAGGAACGAAAGCGCTAATAATGAAGAAATAAAAGGATTTTTTTCCATAATTCTGACGACTTTTCCTCAATATATATATATATATATATATATATATATATATATATATATATATATATATATATATATACATGCATACATAAATACATGCATGCTTGCTTGCATAATTAATACATATGTGTATATCTAAATATATCTGTTTTAGAGGTGTACTTGCCAAGCAAATTATTTGAACTGAGACCATGTTTTGAAACTAAAGCAATTACATTGTGGAAGACAGGTATTAGGCATTCAAACAGCGCACAAAGGCTGTTAACTTCGATTATTTGTTGCCAAAATTTTTGTTGCATCAATTGCGACCTGATCATAGGCGCGATTTCGTTGCGCATATTTATATGTATGCGCGTAAGTGTGAGTGTGATTAGATGTGTGAATGTGCGTGTGTCTGTATCTGTACGTATAGCATGCATGTATTTTCTCAATTAGTTTTAAATATTTGAAATCATTTCTAACAAAGATACATAGCTCCACCCTTGGTATGTAGATAACAAAAGTTTCACATTTTGAACTTGAGAAAAGTTTTAATATTTTTCCTACTCCACTTATAGATTGTATTTGTAATGTGAGTGTTAATTGGTTGATTTATTTTTCTAAATTCATAACTGTTCCAGATCGTTACTTAGGCATTTACTATCAAAATCAAGCGCACTAATGGTATAAATGTGAATTTCTGATCTGGATATTGAAGTTGATTGTTTCGAAGCAGTTGTCCGCAGTCTTTTTGATTTTCGAAGAGATATTCACTATGTACATCTTTGACGGTACATAGTTTTCATCGCTGTCCCAAACAACGATATCCGGCTTATTATGTTTGCACTTGGAGAAGTTTTGGCAAGAAAGTACCATCAATATTCCTCGTGTTGATGTTCATGTATATATTCAATAACAGGATGACTTTCTGTGTTTATTCAATGACAGTCTTTGTTTTTCCTGGACGGCAATGTATATTGTTTTAACCACATCAGGCTGCATTGGGAGGTAGTACCTTAACAACATTTTTGAGCAGCTGCTGTTGTTTTCCACATAATCGACATTTTCGTTTGAATCTTAGGTCTCCTAGGTCTTTACTGTCTCTTTTGTTTATTAGGTAGTTTGCAGCAATCCCTTGCTTCGAATGGATGGAGGGTTGAAGCAGTCACGAGTCCAAGAAAGGCTGCACTTTCTTGGATATTAGTGACATCTTCACGTCTTTGAGAAATCATGCATAATCTATTTTTGGTATACTAGATCTTTGTCTTCCAGGTCTTCTTTGAGGTATGTTAGTCCAGCAATTTTGGAATTGTATGGGAGGCTATCAGGAAGAAAACACTTCCCAAGAAGTTCCGATCGACACGTCGGATGTTGTTAATATTGCTTTTCGGTGCTGATAGCATTTATTATTATGAATTGAATAAGTAATATGTAATATTACTAATATGTAGTATTGATAAGTAATTAGATTGTTCCCTTATTTAAATGAACAAATTTGATCTATGATTATCTATGATCTGTTTGTTATACAGCAGGAAATTAACAAGCGATAAGCTAGTTTTATTTCCAAATAAGGTGTGCTTTATCTTTCTAAAATGCACTGGAGTTAATTACTGAAGGATTAATCTTGCTTTTTCATTTTAAGTAAAAAAAAAGTTACATAATTATGGTTGTAATTTAATTAATTACTAAAAGTAATTAGCGGTTTCTATTGGCCTAATGTTAAAACATTCTCGTAATCAATCATAGGATTCATTTCTAAATGATTGATCTTAAGAAAAATAGAAGTAGCAGTGGCGGTAGTGCTGGAATACTTGATGTCCTGGAATAATTTATGGAAGACCAAATATATACTTCAAATAAAAACAAACATCTACAGATTAATATTTCTTTGAATTATACTGTTGGCCCTTACCATAAAACTGAACAGCAATTAACTGGGAAAGCTTTCTTAAGTAATGGGATTAAATAGCTTTTCTTCAGCATATTCAAATAAAAGATTATAAATTTCTGTTAGATAATTAAAATCATTAAGAAGTAAAAATAGAATCAGCTATATAGGAAGAAAGTCAATTTTCAAAAGTGCTAAGTTTTTCATTCAGGGACTAATGATTTTAAGATTAAGAATTGAAGTGTACAAAAAACTATTTTATGTACGGTTATTAGACAGCGGCCATAATGGAGCAATGTCTCGTGGGTTAGTCAAACAAATTGAACCCAGTACTTGTTTGACGTTTGATACGTATTCTCTTTTGCCAAACCGCAAGTTACGAGGACGTTAACGCACAAACATCGGTTGTCGAGCAATGAGTAGGGAGACAAACTCAAAGACAGGCACATATATCTATACATGCAACTGACTCTTACTATCAAATTCACTCATAAGTCAATGGTCGGCCGGGGTTATTATAGACGACACTTGACCAATGTGCAGCGTAGTAGCATTGATCCCAAAACTACATGGTTTCGAGACGAGTTTCTTAACCACACAGCCATGTCAACATCTATAAATTTATATTACTCTAAATAGTATTACTTACTTCATTATTTCAATTAATTTTTTTAGATATACTTTTCAATAATTCAAATTTTATTAAATCTTTTCGACAAATACTAAATTAATAATTAATTTTTACGTTACTTTAGGAAAGTCTACGGATTAATAGAAGGGTAGGTTTTCTTATATTAGTTTCAGATTTTGGCACAATGCCAGCAATTTTGGGGGACGAAAGTTGGTCTCATTAACACCAGTGCTCATTTCTATCGACCTCGGTAGGATAAAAAGCAGGATTTGAACTCAGAACGTAAAGACGGCCGAAATACCGCTAAACTTTTTCCCGGTGTGCTAACGATTCTGCCACCCATTCCAGTTAATTCAGCTCAGATTTTTAAAACTTAGTAAATCACATTCTCTAGAACACTCTATATCTTTATATTTTTAATTATTTAAGGACAGTAACTGGTTTATATCCTATCGACAATAATTTAGAACTGAAAGCGGGTATGATTGATTATGGCAATATTTTAACTTCAAGCTTTCAGAACTTGCTAATTGCAACAGTATTTCATAAAACTTCAATTAGACGTACTCGTGGTTGTGTGGCAAGAAGTTTGTTTTTCAACCACAAGGTGCCGGGCTGGGAAAATGTCTTATGCTATAGCCTCAGGCTAACCCGATCTTTGTGAGCAGATTTGGTAGACGGAAACAAAAAGAATCCCGAAAGAATCATGTGATATATATATATATATATATATATATATATATATATATATATATATATATATTTGTTTTGCAAGATTTTTGATGTGAAATCGTGTGTTGCAACAGATGTTGTTGTACTTGGGGATGGTCATATTGCCAGTTTAGCCAATAAAAACACATGCACTTACAAAAGACACAGACACATTGAAGGACACGCATGCGTAGACACATACAATAGGAATACAAAATACAAAATGGCTGATAGTTAGCAAGATGAGACACACATAAGAAGGAAGGAAACAAAGGACCACTGATGAGGTCACAGAAGTGTGACGAAAGAACTCTGGCCGAAATAAGATTAAGATTAATGTAATATAAAGCTGAAGCAAATTAACACCAAATATACAGTGCGTGTGTTTTTATTGGCTAAACTGGCAATATGACCATCCCCAAGTACAACAACATATATATATATATAGATTTATATAATCCAGTGGTAATCATATAAAAGTTCTCTTAGGGAACCAAGCTACAAACCACAGAGTAAACCAATACGTAGGAGTGCAATGTAGAGTCCTACGCAGTTTAAATCCAGTAAATTCAATCAGTAATGATTATTTCATTAGGACTATGTAAAATATAAAGAACGTCAAGAGGTATGAGATGGATATATTTCTTTCACCAGTTGATATCCATAAGATATCGGCCGTTTAGCAGCCAACAGCATGCAAAGATAATTTATTTTAGTGTATAATTATTTTACATGTTGCTTACATTTAACAACATGTATGCAATCTATAGCAAAAACACTAGTGCAGACATGTAAAATAATTTATTATACACTAAAATAGATTATTTTTGCAATGACTTTGATTGTGAAACGACTGTAAAATAAATATATTCATCTCATACCTCCAGACTTACTTTACATTCTACACACACACACGCGCGCACACACACACACACACACACACAAACACACACACACACACACACACACACACACATATATGTTTACATATGCACACACACACGTGTGTATATATATATATATATATATATATATATATATATATATATATATATATATATATATATATATATATACATGTGTGTGTGTGTGTGTGTGTGTGTGTGTGTGTGTGTGTGTGTGTGTGTGTGTATAACCATATATATCTATGTGGGTGTCTTTGTGTTTATGTTTGAACCCCATCAGCTCTTGACAAACATTGTTAGTATGTCTACGTTCCCATAACTCAGCCGCGGTTTAATGCTTAAAGAAGTAAAAGAATAAATGAATAAAAGAATATAATAATGAGCAAAATTAAAATATAAAGTAAAAAATTCATGTTTCAAGTAAAATATAAAGAATGATGTCTCGATATTCATCTATCAAAACTACGAACCAATCTACCTGCCTATCTACCTATCTAAGATACGAATTGTGATATAACTCGTATATAAGTAAATGCCTGTCCCCCGTTTTGTTTGCTCTAATAATGCCCAAATCTGTCTGCCAGACACATGCACACACATACAAGCGCACCACACATACACACACATGCACACAAATAAACGCATATAACACTGCATATCTTGTGTACTGTGATATCTATAAAACTATATGCTCATTCAAGCATACCTGACTATATCTCTATGCGTTTATACAGAGTTGCATGTCTGTGTGAGTGAGCGCGGATGAATTTGTGTGAGTGTTTGGGAGTACGGGACTGTGTTTTTATATGTGCGTATGTATAGGAATGTGTACGTTGGAGTGCGTTCGTATACACATGGGCACATACATACATGTAGTTATACATATGCATATACACACACATTACGCACACACACTCACACACACACGTATTTGTTAGTCTAATAGTTGGCTGAAGGGAGGGAGAAGTGAAAGAAACTTCTTGTTTGTTTCATTATCTGTGTCAACATCTCCTTCACCACTCTCCTCCCCGCTGTGCCCTCACCAGTATGTCAGATAAACATACATATCACGTAATCTCATACCTTCTCAATATATGTTACGGGTCGCTTACCTGCAGCGCAGAAACTCAATCTAAGTCCAAAATCTTTACCTCTCTAAATTCTCTACTTTGTTTTCAGTTGGTCGCAGCTGATCGGATGTCTGATTAACGTAGCGGCCAGTCACACGTAACTCAAACGGAAATGCTTATTGTGACGTAGGTTTTTCATGGATCAATTTCGCAGTTCAGCCATGTTTGCTTTTGGCAGAGCATTGGGCCATAACCAAAATAAAACATAATTGTTTTTGTGTATATGTATACACACAAACACAAAAACACACACGCACACACGCACACATACACACACACACACGCACACACGCACACACACACATATGCGTGTATGTATATATTTTTATACCATATTCGTGCTATGATCGTGCGCGCTCGTGTACACATACACACACACACACACATATACGGTAGACAGGTGAGATCTACAGATGCTCAAAACGTAGTAGTGCTCAAATGATTTGAACTTACATTCCGAAGTCTTTATTGAGGACTAAGTCCACTGGGTAAAGAGTGGTTAGAAGAAAGATCCAGATGAACCGATGTGGAGATAGTGATTACAGATAAACACAATTAGGCTCATTATATATATAAATATACACGCATCTACAAATGTATATATATTTGCGCGCTTCATCAGCTAGTTATGAGCATTATAACTATTGTGTAATTCTGAGCTCACATAAACAGCTGTCGAGTTAAATAACTTTGAATTCTCCCCTCAGTTTTCTGTATATTTATAAGTGTTTATTTTCAGTTTTTATATATCCCTATATATATACATGCGTATATGTATGCATGTATGTATATATCAAGCCTAATCTTGTTTATCTGCATGACACACACACACTCTCTCCCTCTCGCTATTTCACTCTCTCTCACTCTATCTCTCTGACTCTCTGTATATATATATATATATGAGTAAAAATAAATACAAAAAAAGGGTTTTGTATGATCGCGTATAGAGAATATATTATTTTATTTAAAAGAGTTCCAACTCTGTCTGTTTTTTATGTTTTATTTATATTCTGGTAAAATTAATGTGGGATATAGTATATGGAATATATGATATCTATATATATAAAAATGAGAATGTCTGTCTGTCTGTCTGTCTGTCTGTCTGTCTGTCTGTCTGTCTGTCTGTGTGAATCCCTAAAACTCGAGAACTACGCAACCAATTTCATTCAAATTTTACACATGCCTTACTTAGGGTTCCAGTTGTGTTTTAGTCAAAAAAATTTTTTAACTTCTTGCAGAGTTCGAGCACACGGCAACATAATATCTCCTCCACTATTTAAGTATTACGTGTCAAGAGTGAAACAAAAACACTCATGTCAAATACTTTCACTTTAAAAATGAAACTATTCCACTAACTGAAACAATCACATTTCGATACTGTAATGACAGATACTTTCACAGAGAGAGAAAAAGAGAAAGAGAGAGACAGAAAGAGAGAGAGATGTATATGTATACATATACATGTATATGTACACCATTTCGATACTGTAATGACAGATACTTTCAGAGAGAGAGAGAGAGAAAGAGAGAAAGCGAGAGAGAGATGTATATGTATACATATAGATGTATATGTACACCATTTCGATACTGTAATGACAGATACTTTCAGAGAGAGAGAAAGAGAGAAAGAGAGAGAGAGAAAGAGAGAGAGAGAGAGATGTATATGTACACGTATATGTATAGATATAGAGAGAGAGAAAGAGAGAGAGAGAGAGAGATGTATATGTATACATATAGATGTATATGTACACGTATATGTATATATATATATATATATATAGATAGATCTATATGCATACATGTATATGTATACATATGTGTAGATGTATATATATATATATATAGATGTACATGTAATATGTACATGCATACAGATATCTATACATATATACACCCATCACACACACATACACATGCACACAAACACACACATTAGTCATTTGTTTTCTTATCCAAAACTACGTCAAAAGTACTGAATGGATCTTTATGAAATTTGGAAATTATATTCTTTGCATAAAAATTCATATATTTCTGATGTTGATGAAATTTTAACCCGAACATAACAGATGAGCATTATTTAGAAAATGATGTAACACGTTATCGAGGCTACCATTCTTTCTGGATGTGCAAAAGGGGATGACGTCTTTATTCGAAGAATTCCTCTTACTCCATCAGAAGCAGACATTCCTTTTACATTCAGAAGACTACAATTCCCCCTTCGTGTGACTTTTGCCATGTCCATAAACAAATCTCACGGTCAAACACTGTCTGTAGCTGCTCTTCTCTTGGAAGAGCCCTGCTTCTCACATGGACAACTGTATGTTGGCTGCTCAAGAGTGGGCAGCAAAAATAACCTATTTTTATATGCTCCACAAGGGAAAACAAGGAACATTGTTTACAACGAGGTGTTATAATCACAACAGCAAGAAAGTATGTACATGATCACCTTTTACGAAACGTCATTGACTTTCATATATTTATATTGATATACATATATATACGTGTGTTTGGGTGCGTGTGTGTATATACATCTCTATATATAAAGATGATGCGTAGTCTAGGCGGCGTTTTTAGATTTCATTATTCTCTTTAACCCGGGCAACGCCGGGTATTTCTGCTAGTATAATATAAAAATGGATGGTACAATGAAATGAAGTATTGGATGTCTTATTGAATATATGGAATATGTCTTATTGAATATATGAAATATTGAGTGTTCAATATAAAGGATTAAATATATAAAGGCGAATACGTATTTTCAATACCTTGTGGTATTTCATGATGGCCGGTATCTGACAGACTGTAACAGATTTAGATTTAGATTCAAAATTGAATAGCCTGCTAGCCTTGGCTATGTCAAGATGGATTTATATGTATTCTTCTTCCCAGTTAGATTTTAAATGTTGCCACAATTATAATATGTCTATTCTACTGTAATTTTCTACATTTTTGTGCAGCTGAAGATTGCTCTACATATTGCATTTTAATGTAATGCTCGCATTACTTAAATAAATGGAGTAGCATGAGACGTGCGTACTGCAGTCATCTTTAAAATCTGTGTTGCTTTTTTTGATTTATATATATGGTATATACATACATGTACATATATATGCATATGCTCATATATTGTTTATATATATATATACGAGTAAGTGGACAAACGAAAGAAAGAGACATTCCACACATTTTGTAGGAGTGTTATATGTATTATTATTTAAAGCAGTTTGATACGGCTTCATCCGACTTAAGGTTTCGTGCGCTTATTACAGAAACCTAACTGGTCGGTCTCAGTTAACTGTTTTAAATAATAATAAATGTAACTAATTGTGTCGAGCCCTGATTCTCTCGTTTATCCAATCACTCGTATAAATGTTCCGGACCTTTTTGAGCTCACTCAAAAGAACATCTGATAAGCAATATATATATATATAGTGAGAGAGAGTAATTTAAAATAAACACTAGTATAAGTAATTAGTTTCTCAGTACGTCTCAAACTTGCAGTGGTGAAAAGGAGCTGGAAATTAATTATTTGTACTGGCGTTTATCTTAATTTCCATTACGTATGTTCTGTATATCATAACTATTAACTATTTACTGGAAGCTGACTGGAAGCTGGTAGTCTACATGGAGCTCTACAGTGCTAGTCGTTCTTCTAAAGTCTAGAGAAGTAAACTTAAGAATAAGAACATAACACTGCTAACACGAAAGCAAGACCCAAAAGGCTTGTAAAATTTTGATATACTTTGTAGTATAAGCTTGCAAAACGAAATATCTGTCCCTCTTAGTAATTCATACACCCCCTCTACACACAAACACACACATACACACACATATATCTATATATTTATATATATACACACATTCTTTTACTTGTTTCAGACTGCAGCCACCTGGCGTATCGTCTTGTAAATCTTAGTCAAACAAATCACCATCTGGACTTATTTTTTAATGCCTTATACTTATTCTATCAGTGTCTTTTCCAGAACTGCAAAGTTATGGGAATGTAAATAGACCAACACCGATTGTCAAGCGGTAATTTCGAAACTAGTTCCTGTTTAATAATGATTTTTTCGGTAATTTTAAATGTCTTGCCCGCTTACGCTTTGGTATTCCGCTGAATTTTGTTGTGAGAACAATTTAGGTCTTAGTAGACACAAGATGTGATCTATTTCTAGCACATTAAATGTCCACGTGAGTGGTCAACGTTATATATATAAATATATATAAATATATATATATATATATATATATATATATATATATATATATATATATATGAGTGGTCAACGTTATATATATAAATATATATAAATATATATATATATATATATATATATATATATATATATGAATGTGTGTATATGTATATCTGCATATTGGTTTCAAGTTTTGGGTCAGAGCCAGCGGTTTCGAGTGGGGTCCGAATAAGTCGATTACATCGACCTCAGTACTCAACTGGTACCTATTTTATTGACTATGAAAGGATGAAAGGCAAAAGTCGACACCGGCGGAATTTGAACTCAGAACGTAAAGACGGGCAAAATGCCGCTAAGCATTATGCCCAGCGCGGCAACGATTCTACTAGCTCGCTGCCTTATGTATAAATATATATAATATATATATATATATATATATATATATATATATATATATATATATATATATATATATATATATATATATATATATATATATATATAATATATAGTTTTAGGGAAAATAACCAAGTTTCAAGAACTCATCGATGAAAATCCACTATCACATATAGAAAAATTAACAATTAAAAGCACAATAAATGAGTATAATATGAAGCAAAGTAAATATCATAAGATAAATATAATAAAATGATTACACGTGTTTCATAACTAATTTAATATATATATATATATCTTATATATATAGAGAGAGAGAGAGGAGGAGAGAGAGACACATATGCACACCTACGGACAAGCATACATATAACATACACATATACTTCGGTAATTCCGACAAACGAGGTCATTGTTCAATCAACTGAAGTCACGTATACATAGCATTCAGAAAGTGCCACAAACCGCAGTTTGCCCATGACTCGTTTGAATTATTATTTTGATTCTGAGTGAGTCTTCTTTTCCCATGGTTTGTGCCCGTTATTTCAATAAAATAACATCCAGTATATCAATAGGTTGCCCTTTTTCTCATATTTGTATTTGTTGTTACTGTTTAGCTTCAGGTCAGTTTTGAAGGAACAAGAATGACAATCGTATTCGACTTCTATTTTCTATGATTTTATCTGAGGCCATATTAAGCCAAAAAAATGTTTATAGGACTATGTTTCAGTTTGAAGGAGATTTGACTGCCATTTCTACCATATCATATGACCAAGTAACGGATCCTCCATTGTTTTTTCAATGGAATCAGTCATTAGTTTCATCTTCCTTTCTTCTTTCCTCCTATTATAATTCTGTCAAATCTTCGTCTCCCTCATCCTCATCACTTTTCTCTTCTTCCTCAATATAATCATAAGATAATTAATTGCTCTTACATATGCACAAAGTGCATTACTTTTAAATTATGAGGAGGGCGCCATTGATCTAAATAAGTGTATTTGAAGACATGTTGAAAGCATTTGAAAGCTTTTGAACTGAACTCTGACAAACAATAACACTTGAAGGAAATTGAGGAAAAGAACATTTTATTTTGCAGCAATTAGAAAATATTACTTAATCTTAAAGGTCTGTTTGCCAATAGTGGTTGACAGCGACTAATCAGAATAGCACGGGAGGGAAAATGTGTGCTTGTGCATGTGTGTCTATGTGTGTGTGCGTCGGTGCATGTGTGTGTGTGTGTGCACGCGTCTGTGTCTGCGTGTGTGTGAGCGCATGCGTGTATGCATGTGTGTATACGTGCGTGCTTGTGTGTGTGTGTGTGTGTGTGTGTGTGTGTGTGTGTGTGTGTGTGTTATTTCTTTACTACCCACAAGGGGCTACACACATAGGGAACAAACAAGGACAGACAAACGGATTAAGTCGATTATATCGACCCCAGTGCGAAACTGTACCTATTTAATCGACCCCGAAAGGATGAAAGGCAAAGTCGACCTCGGCGGAATTTGAACTCAGAACGTAGCGGCAGACGAAATACCGCTAAGCATTTCGCCCGGCGTGCTAACGTTTCTGCCAGTGTGTGTTGGTGGATCGCCATCGTTACTAATTTTGCCCCACTAAACACGTTATGTTTTGAATTTTGAAAATTATCAAATTAGAATTAGTGTGTGGGAAAACAATTGACTTAGAATCCAACAGAGAAAAGAATTTTGATTGTTAAACACCAAAAGTTATCCACATATTTTATTGGCAACCTCAATTACAGTCGAGTCAATGTTGAAAAATGTCTTTAAAAAAATATCTGTCACCTATGTTTCAAAATCTCTCAACTTCAAGAACAACTGTGATGACCAGTTTTTACTCCTGAAAATGATGCAACAGTACGAAATGATATATTTGCAATGAAATGGTTTGAAATAGGCGGGGAGGAAAAAACAAAAAAAAAATCAGAAATTACTCATTTTCCCCCACTTACTTTTGGCCTCCCACCACCTATTGAAAACTAATTATCACTGATTATAGATGCATGTTGGTATATAACATTTCTAATCACTGAATTTTTATGAAAATTAATTCAATTATTTCACCATTCAGTAAAACCGCACGTGCGAGCTCGTATTGTCGTCACGAAACATTGCTCGCTAAAACTACATCTCTGAAATATGAAATCCAACGGAGAATATTTTACGCAAATTCTCTTAATCTACCACAACACGCGATATGTAAAGTGACAAAATCGTTAGAGTGTAGAGGAAACCCGTGCTGTCTTTAGTTACGGCAATTCACATCTGACCGAAACAAAAATATTCGGATATATTTAGCAAATCAGATTAACTAATGTGACCATTTATATTGACAGAGTAAAGATTTCCCTGATAAACATGAGACGCTAAGATTAACAGATTAACATACAACCGCAATATACACAAGATAAAAAAATAAAAGAAAATTTTAGGCAAATTTTGCTTTCGCTCGTTGGACACGAAAATCGAAAAATGGGTCAATCTCAGAAAACAATGCAGTATTAGTCGTGAGAGTGCATATATATATATATATATGTGTGTGTGTGTGTGTGTTTGTGTTTGGATCAGAACAGTTTGATACAAATTCTATGCTACTTCAAGTTTCCGGGCCAGTATATATATATATATGCGTATGTGGGTGGGTGTATTTAATATTAAGTATATACAGGGGTTGGACAAAGTAATGGAAACACCTTAAGATTTCAAACAAATTTATTTTAATATGGGGTAAGACTGCCTTTAGCACCAATTACAGCTTGAATACCACGAGGTTTGGATTCGTACAAAGTTTGAATTGCTTCCAAAGAAATTTTTGTTCATTCTTCAGCTAAAACAGTCTCCAGTTCATGTAGTGGTGATGGTGGATGAAAATAGTGAAGGAAAATATGAAAATATGAAAAAAAGTGATCTTGGAGGACCGTCACCAAACAATTGACGAACTTGTTGATATAACTGGTGTGTCTTGGATCTCCTGCCAATGAATTTTGAGCGTGGAATTGCGAATGAAAAGAGCTGCAGCAAAATTTGTGCCTCGCCTGCTCACAGAAGATCAAAAGCAATTACGAATGTGTGTCGTGAACTGAAAGAACAGCTGGACGTTGATCTGGGTCTCATTCCTTTTTTTTTTTTTGAAGGTCATCAATGATGACGAAAGCTGGTGCTACGGAATTTGGGGGTGAAGAAGAAAGGTGAAGAAGAAACAACAGAGGCGTTAAAAGGCATCACTTCGCAAGGGTTCCAGCAGCACTTCGAATAGTGAAAAACGCGCCTGGACCGATGCATTACTTCAAATGGAGAATACTTTGAAGGCGATAAACGTGTAAACATGTAAAACGAAGTGAGTAAAATATTGCAAAATTTCGGTTTCTTTTGAGTATTCCCTCGTACATATATTTACATATATATATATATATATATATATATATATATATATATATATATATGTGTGTGTGTGTATATATACGTACGTACATGCATACATACATACATACATACATACATACATACACATACATATATATATACACAAATATATATTCATATACATATACATATATATCATACATCTGCATATATATAGAGACATACACACACGCACACACACGCACACACACACACACACACACACACACACACAAACACACACACACACATACATATCAACCCAGCAGGAAAGCTGTAATATTGAGTAGGCAGAATTGAAACTCCATGTTTAATATACTTATGTACACTAGGTGTATTATGTGACGCGTGTGAATTTTATATACAAGCATACACAATATATGTGTACATACATATGTATGTGTATGTGTGTGTGTGATATGCATATAGTCTAAACATATATATGTTTATATATTATCTACATATATATATTTACATATATGTGTGTGTGTGTATGTATGTATTATGTATGTATGCATGTATGTGTTACTCTGTGTGTGCGTACGTATGTGCATGCTTTACATTGTTTATGTGTGTGTACATGCTTTAAATTGACATCAATATTCGATGTTATTAAAAATATGATATGCTTCGGTTTGTTTTCATGCTGTGTTAGCTTTGGTAATTAACATATTCAAATTAACCTTACTATATATAAAGTATGATGCATTTTCTATGTGATTATAAGCTGCATTCTTTGTACATTGCAGCAAAGTAAATTGAAGTCTGAAGAGTTGAACATTTTATGAATGTTAAACTGCACTTAGATTGATACTCCGGCTGTGCTATCAATGTCTGCGTGTATAATCCCATATTTTATTACAGAGAAGATCTTTACGCTTACACACACACACACACACACACACACACACACACACACACACACACACACACACACACACACACACACACACACACACACACACACACGTATATGCCCGTTTATTCCTACATACATATGTATGGGTGTGTTTTTATGCAACGGTGTCGGGAAACGCGTTATTTCTTATAACCAGAATACCGGTACGGTTAACGTGAGTCAACTGTATTCGCCAGGCAGTGTAACTAAATGGTGTTGAAAAGTAAATCAGGCTTGGTGAAAGTGTTGGATTCCTTTGAATTGGTTGTGCAATTGATCAGTGGAATAGTCAATTGCCTGGACATCCAATCTTTTGAAAAACGTCAACCAACATGTGGTTTTGCATTAAGTTTTCGTCACGTTTGATTGTTTTGTGTTTTGACAACCATCCGTAGGTACTTCTGCTTTAAAGCTAATCACGTAATTTGCCAAGTCGTTGGCAGCGCATGTGAACATGTGTTTCATAATGTCGCTTGCTGTGATGTTGCTAAGGTTCGTGCTCTTTGTCATATATTTGAGTGTGGGTTTGCTTTGAACATGATCAACAAAATTGTGGCACGCGATAACAAAAACTATTTGATATATAATTTTTTTTTTAATCATTAGTTTGGGATGATGATTGACGTGGAATACCAGTAACGCAGCGATCGGAGACCTTTATATAATATCGTGTATACTTATCAATAGCACGTAGCCGACAAGATCAGAGGCGAATGTCTTTGCTAGTTCACGACGTATTTGCTCATGGCATGGAAAAACATGTAGAGGTATGCTTGACAAGTGCATACGTAAGAATAAATTTAGCATAATAGATTTCATTGGCCGCATATTTTTAACGTATATGCTTTGTGTATTTGCCGGTGGACTGGTTCTGGTGTGGTGGAGTATATACTCTCTCAAAGATCCGGGTGTTACAAAATAGCGAAACATCGATGTTCATCACTCCTATCTTGCCTGTCCATGACTGAAGTGTTTTAACACTCGGCGCTTTAAGAGAATGTATACTCTACCACGCCATCTAGCAGACCACCGGAAAATACACGAAGCATATGTTAAGTATATGCGGCTAATGATATTTATTATAGTAGAGCTGCTACTATTCCATATTTAAATTCATTCTTGCCGAGCATACCTCTACATGATTTTCCATGCCATGAGCATATATAAGTCGTGGACTACCCAAATCATTCGCCTCCGATAATGTCGAGTACGCAATGTTGACAAGCCACAACAATGGCGAAACATCGATGTCTATCAATCGTAGATGATGTGATTGAAGGTGAGTTAGCTCGCCTGTCCATGACTCTGGGGTATATTAGCACACGGCGCTTCGAGAGAGCACGTACTCCACTGCACCAATAGCAGACCATCGGCAAATACACGAAGCATATACGTTAAGTATATGTGGTTAATGATTTTTATTATACTAGAGTTGATTCAATTTCATATATATATATATATATATATATATATATATATATATGACTAATTTATATATGACTAAGTTTTATCATTTAAATTCATCTTTATTCCATTAAGCTATAATGCCTGTCGTATCTGGCAAACATATGAAAAGAAGCAATAACTTCTAAGATCATTTCGATTATATTTGAGTGTACAGTCTTGATTAAACGGCAGCAGTTCAAAAGTTCTTCAGATTCCTTATTTGTGTTTGATATACTAATGTTCTCAAATATGTTGACTTGAACTGTGGAATTTCCACAGGTCCCGCTTCTTCTTCTTCTTCTTCTTCTTCTTCTTCTTCTTCTTCTTCTTCTTCTTCTTCTTCTTCTTCTTCTTATTATTATTATTATTATTATTATTATTATTATTATTATTATTATTATTATTATTATTATTATTATTATTATTATTATTGCCTTTGCACAGCTTCTAACGCTGGAGATGCACTACGGTGTCAGTTGTTCACTACCAGTGAACTAAGGTAATACCTCATATTTTTCGAGCCCCTTCAGGAGTATTCGAGCGGCTCCAAGCAGTGTTGTTTTCTGCAAGTGCTCCACCCTTATTGCAGCCCCTATTTGTTCCCTGTACTTCTCAAGATTTTTATTCTTTGTTCCCAGGGCTCCGACAAATATTGGTACTACTACGACCTTTTTCAGCAACCACAACTGCTTAACCTCCCAAGCTAACCTGTCATATATATCGACTTTTCTTTCTTCTTTATCGCATACCTTGTTGTCAGCTGGGCATGCTATATCTATGACCAGCACAGTTTGCTTTCTTTCTCAATTAAGACTATGTCTGGCTTCCTATTCTCTATCTCATGGTCGCACTGAATCATAAAATCCCACAGGATCTTTGCATTATCGGATCCATCTGCAGGCCGAGTCTGTAGTGATGATCGCACCACTACTCTCCTTCAATCAGGCAGGCGAGGCAGTTTTCCTTTGCCTGGTGGCTGTGGCGAAAAAGGTTGTTTGGTGGACAAGACTGAAAGGCATGAGGACAGATACATTCCTCTTTGGTAGAGCTTTCATTGACTTCAAGTTTCACTTGAAACGGAAACTGAGAATGGATAGAGAAGTGCTGTTCTCGAGTGAGTTTATTGAAAGGTCGGTGAAAGTTACGAAAATAGCAAGAGCTGATGGTATCTCGCTATGTGTAGACCTGTGAGTTGGAGAGAAAGAATCGGAGAAGGCACTTGTTCCTAGGGTTTCAGGGAAATCTCAGACAGTGAGGTTCCTAGATTATCGCTAGAGGCCTTCCTGTATCAGTGGGGGGGGGGGGACATCTCTCTCATTCTCTTTTTTACCTTTTCATGCTATGCATATGTCCCTTCTTCAGTGTATATCGTTTATACTTTTTTTATCATTTCATTATTAAACACTTTATGTCTGTCTTTGTATTATTCACCTCATCCTTCGCTCTTGTGACAAATAAATGAAATTATTATTATTATTATTATTATTATTATTATTAATATTATTATTATTATTATTATTATTATTAGTTGTAGTAGTAGTAGTAGTAGTAGTAGTAGTAGTAGTAGTAGTAGTAGCAGCAGCAGCAGCATTGCTGAGAGTTGGCAGAAACGTTAACACAATCGGCAAAATGCTTAGCGATATTTCATCCGGCTTTTCCGTCTGTGTTCAAATACCACTGAGGTCGACTTTACTTTTCGTCTTTTGGCAGAAACGTTAGTGCGTCGTACAAAATGCAAAGTAGCATTTCTTCCGACGCTTTTGGTCTTGTGCTAAAATTAGAAAGGATTATTGACATTGTTGTTATTTCATGTATTCATTATTGTTTCTTCATAATAGCATGTCGTATTTACATAAATATGCGTGTGTCTTTGTATGTATACGAATATGTGCATTCGGTCGTAAAAGCCTGCATTTCTCTTTGTAACCACCAAGTTTTGTTTTATTGTTTGGGTGTGGTTAAATCAATATTTTCGCATGTAACCTGGAAATATAATCCTTGGTCTATGGATCAAATTCCATCGATAACCTAAATGTATTCTGTTACATTTACATTATCTGTATCATTACTTACTTTTTATAACTTTGAAAATCGATTTATGAAAAACAAATAATTCGTGTTCAGTAAGAATCATCCATTCCACGTTAGGAAGACCTATTTATTAAGATTGCCTGACAAAATTGAAATGATCACCTACTACCATTTTACGCACTGAATATTAGGAAGTGTTATGTTCTGCTTAAAATAGTGGACGAGTGCTATAAATTGTGGTGTTGAGGAATCGTTTCTTCAATATAAGGTCTATCATTTTTTTTCAGTTACCATTCACTCTCTTAATATATGTGGTGATCGTCAGTAAATTGTAAGTATACGTGTGTGTGTGTGGGGGGGGGGGTATCTACACGTTATACCATATAAGGATGATATTCATTGGTATCACAATAACAATAGCATTTAAAAACTTTGTTCATTGTTTTAAATTTATGAGGAAATATTATAATAAAGTCACCTATAATCCAAGATCGAAAATAGATCACACACACGCGCACACACACATATACATACACACTCACACTCACACCCGAACACACGCATACACAAGCAAAGATATATATATATAGCAAATAAGTAACAAAGGTGTCAAAGTATCAGTGCGTTACGGCCGTTTCAAGCGGCTCCATTTAATCGACCAATGAAAACATTACATCAATTTGAAATAATCCGCTCTCCTCGGAAGCAGACAACTATATAGAGTCCCAACATACAGGATATACCATTATAATTTTTTTAGCAACTTTTTCATCAGTACTAGAGATTAAATTATGACATTGCTTCTTGTTGCTAATTTTTGTGGCAGAATGAATTTAGGGGGAAAATACTTAAGGCCTATTATGAGTTAGAGTGGCAGAAGAAAATAATGGGGGTCAAGAAAGAGGAATGGTGATATAGCTACATTCATTTTTACACTTATCACATTCAAAAGACTCAATGCAGCATGTCGTCTAGAACCCCTTAGAATTAAATCCATTAGGAATTTACTGTTAAGTTCTTGGTGGTGATGGATTAATTAATGTCAGATACACTCCCCTCCCCTACTTTACTGGGACCATAAAACCAGCCATATCTACATAAAATAATATGTCACAGAAGTTACTAGTAAGATAATGATATATAGAGGAGAGGTGATAACCAGAAAGAGGAAGGACAAGGGTGACTTAACATATTATGATTATCAAGTAATAGGGGCCTAAAATGGAAGACAAATGCGGTCACAATGAGATCTAAGTGTGAGAATTAAAAGTACGGGAAAAGATATGTATCCAAACTTTATTAAAATGTTAAAATGTAGAAAAGGATTTAAGAATCAAGTAAGAGAAGGATAGATATATCAGCCTAACCCATAAAGCTGGGGTGCTTTTAAATATAAGAGAAACCTAATAATGCTTCTTCCTAGCATAATGCTAAGGTGATCATGCTAAAACTATTCAACGATGAATCTATAATTAAATTCAAATGCCATCCGAGTAAGGGTACACATTTTCTATTGAATCAAGACCAAAGATTAAAGGCCCAAAAAATAAGATAAATATTCCTATATCAGGTACTCTTATTTAAAAACTTTTGCAAAAAATGTATTCATATAAAAATTACCCACACAAAGAAAAAATCTGAAAGGATATAAGAAGGTATAAAAAAATAGCACATATATATACATTGAAAATATCATTCACACACACACACACACACACACACACACACACACACACACACACACACACACACATACACACACATATATATATATATATATATATATATAAACAAATAGTAAATGAGTATATGCATATATACGTACAGGTATGTGCATACCGACATCCACCTGTATGTATAGGTGCATATGTGGGTACAGGACATTGCAAACAAAACGTAGACGAGAAAACACATAAGCCACATAGAGAACATTCTTCTTCATCAGCTACCCCCGTTTTAACACCGGCGTTTCGAAGAGCTGGGCAGGACGCATCGCTAAAACGGCTCTTCCCATGGACCGCAAATTAAATTTGTATACACAAATTAAACCTTGCCATGGAGGAATGTAGTGATGGACAAAAAACAAGACAGGAAAACAAACAGAAAAGGCTTTACGGCCAGACGGGAAAAATTATGTGTATGAACGCTGTGTATATATATATATACACACAAGCATGCACACACACAATGACACACACCTCCCCGACAAATACAAGACACATAGACACACTCACACAAACATACCCACATATATACACATACACAAGCGCATACTCAGTACCAACATGCACAGACCGTACACACGTACAGACTACCCGGATAAACCCAACACACACGGACACAGAACCCCTGATAAATACAACACACTCACTCACACATACGCACCCACACATACCCACACACACATGCATATGCACCCTCACACACACACACCACCACCACCACCACCACCAGGACAATTATAACACAAACATACTCAGAGACACACACTCACGTACACACACACTCACATACACACACACTCACGTATACACACACCCACGTACATACACACTCACGTACATACGCACTCGCATACACACACATAACATCTCTACCAACACAAAACACTCAAACATACACACGCACACATACAGACGCTCACATACACGTGAACAAACACATACACACACACATGCCCACACACAACACCCTGACAAATACTAATCACACACATACACACACACACACACGCACACAAATGTGTGCGTATACACACACACCATCCTACCAAATATAAAATACAAACACATGTATATATACACACACATACATAGACGTGTGCACAGAGACACACACACTCACACTATTCTGACCTCTAAGACCAGTCTTCAAAACCACTGAACCATGACAGACTAGCACAGAAACAAAACAATCCTTTTGATTCCACATTGCTCTTCTTTCCCTCCCCCAACCAACCTCCAACACTGTTCCTAAAAATAGCAAACATTCCTTAGCTACACACAAGACAAAATGTCAGAAAGACAGGTCAGTTATTCCTATACAATTGTTTGTAAATTCTTAAATATATCTCCTTCTTGTTTTCCTGTCTTGTTTTTTGTCCGCCACAACATTCCTCCATGACAAGATTTAATTTGTGTATACAAATTTAATTTGCCGTCCATGGAAAGAGCTGTTTTAACGATGCGGCCTGCCTAGCTCTTCGAAACGCCGGTGTTAAAACGGAGGTAGCTGATGAAGTAGAATGTTCTCTATGTGGCTTATGTGTTTTCTCGTCACTGTTTTGTTTGCAATGTCCTGTACCCAGATATGCACCTATACATACAGGTGGATGTCGGTATGCACATACCTGTACGTATATATGCATATACTCATTTACTATTTGTTTATATATATATATATATATATATATATATATATACTACCAAACAAACATGATTTTTATTGAAGTCATAATAGTTTTTGGAGTCCCGTTCTGATTATTTTCTTAAATATTTTCTTGTAAACTGTTTTTAACATTTTCTTATTATTATCAAAGTATGTATATCTGTATTTTAATACTTTTGTGATAACCACTACTTAACACAACAAAACTTATACAAATCTTTGCATTTCACTTTTGACAATCTTTTCCTAAAGAAGTGAAACCGACCAAGTGAATAAACATCTTTAAAATTGCATTTTCAAACCTTTCATATATATTTCCACTCGTGCAGTACCTTACAACTTTACTCCGACATCCGGAACTCGGAATTTTATCATGGCTACCGAATAATTGTCACATATTATATTTACAGATAAATTCCTCCATTTACATAATATCGAGGTCTCTTTCATTCTTTTGTCTTACCATTTTTATCAATATATATATATATATATATATATATATATATATATATATATATATATATATATATATATATATATATATATATATATATATATATATATATATACGTATATGCATACAGGTATATGCATATATAAGTACACCAAGAGCCAGTGACAGTGAACGGAGAGCTCCCTTAAGTACACCGAGACCTTTACTCGGCAGTCCGGTGACTTGTACTAATTCTTCTGACCTCGAAGTGGTTGAATACTGTCTGCCACAAAGGCTTTTGACTCTCTCGAGAAGTGTCTATGGAACTGACGTTAGATTGGCAGCAACAGGAAGGTGAATTTGTACAGTACTGCTGTGCCCCATTGTCTTCTCTATATCATGGAATGCATGTCCCTCTACCTCAGGCACATCAGGGCCCGATGCAGATCCAACTTCGTCATCTATGCTCCATCTTGCATATTAAGTGACAGTATTGTATTTCTGATGTAGAGGTCCAACACCTCGTTGACACAGTTTGTGTGCAAATCCTCATTACCTCACTACAGTTGCGCTGGGTGGGACATGTTTGTTGGATCGAGGGCAGCAGGCTCTCAATGACAGTTTTCCACACTGAACTCCATCAAGGCAGGAGAAGCTGTGATGGTCAGAAGTTGCGATACAAGGTTGTCCTGAAGAGACATATGAAGAACTCAGGTATATTCGCAGACTCCTAGGGGAAGAAGGCTCTGCGACGCGATGAATAGGATCAATCTATGATGCTCGCAATTCCAGGAGAAAGAGCAGAGAAAATACGAAAGGGCACATGAGAGGTGTCACTTCTCCGATGCGTCAATTAGATTAGACTACAGCAGATGTCATCACTACTACAGGCCAAGAGCAGGTCTTGTAGCCCACGCGCGAGCCTGCCAGAGATTATTCTGAACAAGAATAGTCAACGTCGACCTACTACGGGAAGTCGACGACGATACACACACAAACACACACACGCGCGCGCACACACATTAATTCATTGGCAGCTAAATCTTTTCTCATATTTTTACTCAAAGTTTAATGCTGCCCACCTTTGGACTAAAGTAAAGTGGTTGTAACAACATCATATTTAAAGATTGTTGGAAAATGTTTATCGAGAAAAATCATCTAGCAGTGATAGGGTGACGGTGGGAGATGACTAAACGAGGGAAATAATGGATATATCGCATAACTGTGAGCTAAAATTAAATGTACCCAAAGAAAAAACATCAAAATTCACAAGAAGTTTTTAAATTATGGAGAATATTTATAAACAGACGGTTCATTTTAAGATAACAAAATATCAATGCACTGTTAGCTCTATCACTTCATAAAGAACACTTCATTAAAAAGAAATTGCTATAAAAGTGAATGAGTGAGGTGAAAAGTGAGTGAGAGAGAAATGGGTAGAGAAATGAAAGGAGGAGAAAGAACAGTTTATCTACTAGGCTTACTGAGCTGTGAATTTCTAAAATTTGGCGAAAAGAAAACCGCACAGAAGCATTTAGAACACGCCTTGAGTAAAGCAGATACACATGCCCGCATGCACACACACACACACACACACACACACACACACACACACACACACACACATACACACACACACACATACACACGCACGTACACGCAACACTTTCATATGAAGCAAAACTACAAGAAAGTCTTAATACAAAGCTCTAATAATCAAGACATCACTCAGATTTTGAAATGTCTAACATCGAGGACTGTATAAAGTTATAAAAGATCTAAATTGATGATATTTTAGTATAAGGATAGAAAGAGATCTGTAATTAATGACACTGGGGGCAATATAACAATCAGTGGCAATGTCTAAACTGCTAGTTTAACATTGAAAAGAATGATGACGGACAGTTAAAATAGTACAATTTCAACACCATCTCGTTTTCAGCATGTGTGTGTGTGTGTATGTGTGTGTGTGTGTTTGTGTGTGTGTGTGTATGTGTGTGTGTGTGTTTGTATGTGTGTGTGTGTGTGTGTGTGTGTGTGTGTGTTTGCGTGCGTGTGTGTGTGTGTGTGCGGCAGAGGGGTTGTTGATGATCCTTTTAGTAGCAAGGGTGGCAGAGTTGTCCTAAAAACGGATAAAATATTTCCCGCTCGAGCACAGTAGACACTTCAGTGAATTAAGTTAAGAACTGTTCCTGTAAGGGACCAATTTATATTATTGGGATCTGAAACAGATTTTATCAAATGACAAGTATATAGTTTCCATCGATTTTCTCAGGTGGAAAGAATAGTTCCCGTGGGAGGGAGGATGTCCTCAAACTAGAAGTTTGGCCTGAATGCTTGCAATTCAAGTTGTGATGTTAAAACATGTGACAAATTAAGTCTACCATCCAAATAATCCACAGAAGGATTTGATCTCAGAATGTAAAAGGCCATCGCTCACCCGTTTTTACCAGTTCACCGCTCTAAAATGGTATTTGTTTATCAACATCGGATGGATGGAAGGTAGATTAATCTTGGTACGATTTGAACTCAGAACTCAAGGGATCGGAGTAAATACGGCAAAGCAATTCGTCCTACAATCTAACAAGTCTACCAATTCACCACCAATTTGTCCAAGCTTGTTGAAAATTTATTCTGTATGTGTGAAAGAATAGTGTGCAAGTATAGTTCTGTTTTAAAAGTGTTTTCTGTTAATCCGGTTTATGTCTAGAAGATTAATTTGGTTTAAATTCCTACTCTTTTTACTTTGCATTTATGCGCAAGTATATATGTGTGAGTGTGTGTATAAAGTGAAAGAGATAAAGAGAAGAGAGATAGAGAGAGAAAATGATAGAGAAGATGAGCGAGAGAGAGAAGGGGGGGAGAAAGAGGGCAAGTAAAGTATACCGATACATATAAATGCTCAGTGTCAACAAAAGTGGTTCATCGAAACATGAAGAGCAAACGGAAAGAGAAAATTGTAACAAATGGAAGGTGAGACAAACTACTTGTGTGTGTGTATATATATATGAATGACAAAGGCAGATATATCGATGAAAAGGTGTTTGCTTGTGTGCATGTATGTACGTGCAAGCAGATATGTGTGAGTGTATGTGTGTGTATGTGGATATATATATATATATATATATATATATATATATATATATATATGGCGAGAGAGAAACAGACAGAGAGCAGCAAGAGGGGGAAAGAGGAGATGGTGAGAGAGAGAGAGTGAGGGCGAGAAATAGAGGATTTAGTGGAAAATTATGCACACACACACATACACACGTAGATAGATAGATAGATAGATAGATAGATAGATAGATAGATAGATAAGCAAAGAAAAGGAGAAAGGAGAGGAGAGAGCATGTGAGAGAGATAAATACATACAAAGAAAGAAGGTGAAAGAGAGGCGAAAGAGGTGGGTGGGTATGTGGATAAGGAATTGACATAAGTGAAATTGTCAAAAAGTAGTTCAGAGTTCCAGTTTAGTGTTTTAAACAATGTTGTGTTTTGTGTCTCTGTTGATATTGTAAGTAAGTTAGACGTGAAATATGAGCTCCCTCCTTCTTTCCCCCACTCTCTCTCTCTCTTTCTCTGATTACCACGCCATCTAAGTAATCGATATTTAGCTTCCTGTGACAACGTCCAGATGATGCATGGAAAGACATTACATTGCTTGTTTGAAATCATGTCAAGAACATATTTAAACATGACAGCATGTATGGACGACTTCATTCTGACCTTTGACTCAGATACACCAAATATAATAAATAAATAAGCAAATAAAAAAATAAATAACTATGGTAATAATGAAGATTTATAAATTTGCCAAGAGGGCTGCAAATATAGGAACAAGTATCAGTCGATGAAATCAGCTGCAGTAGTTGACTAGTACCTTTCGTTTCGAGACCTGTTAATAAGACAAAATTGATAAGAGCTGGATTTGAACTCAAAACGTAAAGTGATGTAGCTCAATATAGCAATTCATTTCTTTTTTCGACGCTCTATTGATTCTGCGATTCCTCTACCATCGCTGCCATTCCTATTTATTCAACATTATCCTGATTCTACAGTTCTACCCTCACCATTACCTACTACCACTATTGTTTTCTAACACTATATTTCATTGCACTAATACACCACACACACAAGTACAATAATAGATATATTTGGGCAACAAAGCCTTATATATATTCCAGACAAGAAACATATGAAACTGTGATACAGTCATACGTTTTTGTAAAACATTGATGCCGAAAGGGAAATTAAATGGAAACTTTGAGGATGGGTCGATTGATCGAAATATTCTAAATACTTGATAACTTTAACTAAACATTCAGATAGAATCCAGTCAACCCTTGGGCCGGCAATCAAAGATTTGAGATGGTGTACATATTGTTTAAAGTGCTAGAGGAAGCGAGATGCCACTCCTTCACACCACCAAGGAGTTAAGAGCTCACTCGGCTACCAACATAATGTGACCAAAAAGGTAATCTATGTGCCGCCTACAATAGCAATTGGTTAGTTAGTGGCAACTGTCGTCATGGACTTTGAGAGCAACCGAAATCCTTGAAAAAAGAAAATAAAAACTTAAAATTGGTCAGAGTCTGAGATCAAACTTCTTGTCCAAACATAGTAAGATAACATTGAAGCTATCCCAGACATAATAGACTATGTGGACGGCACCCACCAATACAACTTGAAAAACGTATCACAAACATAGGACATACAACACCATCCAATCCACAGTCACCGCCAAGAGGAACACCACTAAGCTCACCTACACAACCAGCATCAACAATACAGCTAACAGCATCTCAAACACAACCAAACTGTCATCTGCAACAACAGCAAATACAACGAAAGGACACAAAATCCACACACTGCACAGCAATAAACACCAGCAACAAAAATCTACTCCACTACATATAACACAACCCCAGCATATCGGAAACAAATTACATATCACCTAAAAAATTGCACCACCCACACAGATTAACATTATTCCTATAGACCAAAGCACATATACAATGTTAAAAAAGAAAATAAACAGACATTCTTGTGAAAGAACTCATAACTGGTCAGAAGAGTGGAGCAACTGTCCTTCCTCTAAAAGACTAAAGTAAGTAGTCTTCCGCTTTTCGTGGAAAGGATAAACTCTACTGGTCAGGTGGTCCATTTGCTGACAAGACTCGCATGGAGGACTGGGCATGCCGTGGCTTATGTACTCAAACATGCGCTGAGGCTACAACGTCTCCAACTCTTCTTTGACGATGAGCAGGTGTGGTCGCCGTTCGCAAAACACACTTTTTTCCTCAGCTCGTCTCCTTGACGGAGCTGCAGTTCTGGGTCAAGCGAAGACCGAGAGGGAGCGCTTGGAGACTAGAATGTCTTCAAGCATTCGCAGCCTTCAGCATTACGATCGGTGGAAACTTCAGCTTGGCGTTCTATAGAGAGTTAGTAGAGGGTAAAAGCAACGACGTTCTTATCTGGGCGTCGACGATAATTAACAAGCCAATCTATTCCGGAGAACTCTTGATCGAGTGACCGTGGACAATTTCCAAAAAGCCTAACCTGACGGTTCTAAGAGAGAGCATTGCTTGTTCGAGATAAACTCTACAGGCATGGATGTGCCGTGAAGTCAGTCCTTTCCGAGATGCGCACAGGGCGAAGAAACCGTCCTGAACGTACTCTTCCAGGGTCTTAACATTGCTAACATGTGGGTTTATGTCGAACAGATGCTGTCACGTGCAGGATGGATTCGGTTATCAGCTCAGTCCATCACGAAGATTTCCCAGCCGCCTTCTTTTCGCTGAGAAGGTCAGACAGTTCTTTTTATCTGTCTGGTGGCCATGGTGAGAAAGGTAATGTGGGGAAAACATCTGAAAGAGCTAAAAACCAGCACTTTCCTTTTCGGTGAAGCTCTGGTTAGCTTTTTCAAATTTCACTTGAGGAAAATCAAGGTGGAAAGGAAAGTGCTGACTCCCAAGCAGTTTGTTGAAAGGTGGGTGAGAGAGGCGATCATTGCCCAAGTGAAAGGGATTGCTCTGAGTACGCATCTGTAGATTGGAGGGAGAAGACTGGGAGAGAACACATTCCCAGGCGGTCAGCTTGACCGTAGCTTTTTGTGGGCTTTCTCCATGTGTGACCCTCAGAAGTTCTCCCTATTGGGCTTTTTACTGAAGATATATACAAATATATTGTTTGAATATATTTTTATATTTCGTTATACGACTTTTTACACGCTAAAACCCACGCTGTAACCTTCTGTGCCGTCTGTACCGTCACTAATGTTTTTCTTCATGTAAACCCTGGGTGGATAATAAAGAAATCGTCAACATCATCATCATCATCATCATCATCATCATCATCATCACCTTCATCATCCTCGCCGTCGTCATCATCATCATCATCATCAATAATAATAATAATAATAATAATAATAATAATAATAATAATAATAACAATTTGATTTACACTATAGGTTGAACTCTGTTTAATTATACTAAAATCTCAAGAGCAATATTTACATGTCAAGTGTAGAAAAGCAGAAAAAATAATCTGTTCAGCAGTTTTAAATGGACTATAAACTCAAGCAATCGCATACTTCTTCTTCTCCTCCTCCTCCTCCTCCTTCTTCTTCTTCTTATTCATCTCTCCATATCTTGTTACCATATGTATGTTGGAATGAACATTGCCTAGATGAGAAAATAAAAGTCTAAGATGAGAAATCACGAAATTACTCACCAGGGATTAGAATCGGATCTGTGAGAGATGAAGAAACAGGGACCTAATGTTGCTATTATGTTGCGTACGTAAACATTATTTGTTGTTGGCAAACCCTTCAGATTTGCACATTATATCTTATAGATGCTCTGCAAAAATAAATACGATTTGTATTTTAATTATATTCATATTCACTTTTCAGTTTTCCATCGCAGTTTTGTTTCTTTCTTTTTCTTAGTATTATCATTATTATATTTATTATCATTACTACCATTATTATGATTATTATTGTGTCTGCCTGAATTATACATATTTCATTTAGTTCTATAAGTGCTGAAAATAATTCACACCTTTAACATTCTATTGTTGTAGGACCAACCGTGACTTCAAGGAACTGGTGATGTTGTTTATTCCAGTCGCTTGTAAATCTGCAACCTCTCCCCACATAAATGATGAAGGAGGAAAGAGGTGTTTATATCACAATCACCACCATCAAGATGAACAGAAACAGTTGCAGTTTGCCGAACAGTCACTGAAGAAGAGCAACAACAACAATGAGAATGAAAAAGAAATATATTAGCAATCACAAATAAAAGAAGAAAGACAAATGAGGGGCCTCACGTTCAAGTCGTGCCCTTGGACGTTTAGAAAATTCCAGAGAGATGCACTGTGTCATACTGGTGTGTAGGCATTAAAATTCGGTACGTGGCAAGGCCGACTCATACAAAAGAAACAAAATGTCCAAAGAAAGGATGGAGCTAAAAAGATACTGTGTTGTTCAATAAGAATAATGGAATAATGAACGTGTGGTTTATTTCTGAAGAGCAACAATAAATCGGTTTCACCATCTCATTCAAGAGTGAAGAAATCCTACTCATCCTGTTCGATATAGTTTGGAGTGTATTGAGTGTGAGGCTGATGAATGTGCCACCAGACATGATCTAGTGTGCGAGTAGAAGGAGAAGTTTATGAAACAAACTGAAATAAGCTACGCATTCAATATTATGAAAATCAGAGACCAGTTTGGCTCTGTACGTGTTTGTATATACCATAGATCGCTGTGGATATACAATACCCATTCTTTCAATGATTAAGATCTAATTTTCAAGAATCTGGTAATATCCTATTTTTGCTTCCGGTCCGATAAATCGCGTAACCACGTTGTTCATTTTTGATAGAGAGGTTCAAATTGTATTTTTAATCGAAATACATTTATTTTGGCTCTCTGTGTGCTATGGTCAAATCACACCGAAGATCTGAAGGTAACTTTGATTTTAATCCTGGAGGTTGATAAAGTCGTAATCCGGTATCGGGAACAATTCTCTTTCTCTTTATAACTTCCTCTGCCTTTCTTTCTCACTGGAAGAAATCTGTTGTGTTCATAAACAGTGGGGTTGAGTTCTGAAAGGAGTAAATATCCAAGGGACGCAGTTTACCATGTTGATGGTCGTACTACCTATAATACGTGTGTATGTGAGTGCACATTTGTCGCACATTCTTACTGTCAAATATTATAGAAAGCAAAACGGCGAGCTGGCAGAAACGTTAGCACGCCAGGCGAAATGCTTTGCAGTATTTCGTCTGCCGCTTCGTTCTGAGTTCAAATTCCGCCGAGATCGATTTTGCCTTTCATCATTTCGGGGTCGATTAAATAAGTACCAGTTACGCACTGGTCTCGATATAATCGACTTAATCCGTTTGTCTGTCCTTGTTTGTCCTTTCTGTGTGTAGCCCCTTGTGGGCAGTAAAGAAATAAAATACTATAGAAAGCAAAAAGGAACAAAATTAAATCATAGATTGAGTTAAGCCTGCAATCCAAAACTGCGAAGTAACTGTCAAACATTTTCCATCTAACGGATAACAACTATGTTCTTTGCTAAAAATTATTGAATAACGCTAGCATAAGCGTTGGCTCGGCTGTGAGGTAACAAGATTGTTTCCCAATGACATGGTTCTAGGTTCACTCCTTCTGCGTGGCACCTTAGGCAATGGTCTTCTATTATTGCTTTGAGCCGACCAAAGCCTTGTGAGCAGATTTGGCAGATGGAGACTGAAAGAAGCCTGTCGTGTGTGTGTGTGTGTGTGTGTGCGTATGTGTGTGTGTGTGTGCGTATGTGTGTGTGCAAATGATAAGCAAAGCAATTTCTTTAACACATTTTTGTATATGTATGTATATGTGTGTATTATTGTATCCGTCTAACCCCACCCCCACCTCTTGACAATCGATGTTGGTGTGTTTACGTCTCCGTAACTTAGCGGTTCCGCAAAAGAGACAGAGAGAATAAATACTAGGCTTAAAAGTAAATATAAATCGCGGGGTCGATTCGTTCGACAAAACTCTTCAAGGCGTTGCCCCAGCATGACCGCATTCAAATGACTGAAACAAGTAAAAGATAAAAGTAAAAGAATACTTCAGTTGAAGGTTAAATTGATTTCATAAATAACTTGACAAAAAAGCAAGCAATGTATATGTGTATATATACACATATATGGCGATCTATTTGTCTAGATAGATAGATAGATAGATAGATAGACAGTCAGTCAGACAGTCAGATAGACAGGCAGACAGACAGACAGACAGACAGACAGACAGACAGATATAGATAGATAGATAGATGGATAGATACATTTCTTTTATTAGCCACACAGGGCTCAACGAAGATGGGACAAATACAATGTAGAGCTTTTCTTTTTGGGAGGGGGAAGGAAGGAAAAAAAAAAAAAAAAATTGGTGGTGTCGATCAAAAGGGATCGTAGGAAGGGAAAAAGGGGGAGTTCGATTAAAAGGGATCGAAAAAAAAAAAAGAAAAGGAAAGGCCGATCAATAGGGATCGTGTATCACACAGTAATGTTCTCGTGTAAAAAGAGGGGAGGACAGTTTAGGTTTAGCCGTGGAAGGAAAAGCCTACGGAAAAGACCACGGTAACCTTGGTCAATATTCTCATTGAAGAAACTATAACAGTAAGTGACTCTCTTTTGCCTTTTTGTTTTATTTTTTTCTTGTTCATAGGGTTATGCTCAAGATGGCTCCGTCGTTCACACGTGCCATCCTTGCTACATTCACCCATCTTTTTTTGAAGCATTCACTAGACAAGACTTCCCTTTCTACTCTCAACTTCCTCTTCAGGTGATACTTGAAGAAGTTGATGAGAGATTGCCCAGAGAGGAAAGTCTTTGTCTCTAGACCTTTCAGACGCGTCCACCAT
>NC_142938.1:30191490-30198990 GCF_046866305.1 Octopus bimaculoides | reverse complement strand
ATTCATGCAGATGATCGTTTCGAACAGCGGTATCAAAATCATGCAAATCCATGGTTGAATAGTATTAATTAAATTAACTAAATTAAATTAAATTAATTATATATCACTGTTCTCTTCAGTGCAAGAAGTATAAGCAAAAAATTATTACAAAGGACTTGATAAAGAATAGCAGAGTATAGACATTCATATTTATCCTTATGAGAAAGAAAGAAGAAATATGAGTCTAGTTAGGTATATACTATAACTAAGGCAACTAGCGGTACTCTTCTATAGAGGGAACCTCTATAGAAGAGTAAGGAGATAAGTAATTCTAACTCCAAATAAGTCGTGTATGTAAAGAAAGTTGTGTAGAAATGTTCAATGGAAAAGCATAGTTATATTTGAATTAGGATATGTCCTGACAGTTAGAAACAATACTAAGTGAGGTGTGTATTTTTTAAAAATTTGTACATGAGAATGAAATTAGACTGGAGGATATAGTGCATAAAGGACTGCTGGAAATGTAACGTAAACAAGTTTTAAAGGACTAGAAATGCTTAAAGAGGCGGCGAGCTAGTAGAAACGTTAGCACGCCAGGCGAAATGCTTAGCGGTATTTCGTCTGCCGCTACGTTCTGAGTTCAAATTCTGCCGAGGTCAACTTTGCCTTTCATCCTTTCGGGGTCGATTAAATAAGTACCAGTTACGCAGTGGGGTCGATATAATCGACTTAATCCGTTTGTCTATCCTTGTTTGTCCCCTCTATGTGTAGCCCCTTGTGGGCAGTAAAGAAATAAGAAATACTTAAAAAGAGAAAAAAAGCTACGTTAAATGGAGTTGTGTTAGTGTAAGAACTAATATTCGTTTGTATGTATTAAATACAAGGTAAAAGAATAATAAAAAACAGAATAAGTTGTTAATATTAGACACATTTTGTGGTTTTATGTCTTGAATAATACTATTACATGTCGTTATCTTATCTGTACGTTGTGGGACAATACTACTAACAATAATCTATGAAAGGAATTAATGTATCAGCATATAGTCTGTTATGTAGATTAAAGTGTGAGTCCTCGTCTACAAAACGTAAGGTGCTATAAGCTATTAATTCCTTTATGGACTAATGTTGAACATGCATTCACTGCTGAAAGTCTAAGAAGAGTAGGAACTATTCAGGATGATCTCACGTTTTCTGTCCATTGATGGTATAACGCCTGTGACTTAAACTTATATTTGAAATTATCGCCAAATTACGAGCAATATGGGGGAGGGGTTAGCTAACCTGACGACAAAAAATTACTATCCTTACAAAGAAACGAGCATATAACCAAATAGCCTAGTACTTTTGAATAATTGAATAATGAAGTAGATTCTTCAGAATTTCTTTAGCAAAACAAAGTTTCACCAAGTCCCATCGGATACACATGCCCCGAAAACAGAATAAAGGCTTTAAAACTTGACAGAACACTCTTTTCATTCCTCAATGTCGCTACGTACATCATCAGAATTAGAATTTAATAAAAATTGACCAATAGAAACAAAATTACTGCCAAAAAAGGCACAACCTTTTTAACGAATAAGCTAATGGATATTATGATCAATCTAGAGAAACCGGATATAATAACAAAATGAAAAAAAAAAGACAAAGCAACCGAAGAAATAACTAATGAAAAGTGAGTGTACGACAACAATTAATACAAATAACATTACAAATGAAAACGATAGCCACACACATAAAACTTGGGTGAAACACGGAAAAGTTATTCAACTGAAAGATCGCTGTGGCGTGAAACTCGAGTCACAAGGAAACAAATTGATTCTTATCTAAACAACACACTCTTCATCATGAATTGTATTCTCCACAAGTTGTAACATTTAGACGTATACACACACACTCACAGATACACAAATACACTCACACTCTCTTACATATGCACATACCCATGCACACATATTTACGTAGAAGAAAAATAGCATTAAGGAGTGATAAATAAAAAGCAGCGTCTTCACTATACTTGGTTAACCAAGCGTAAAGGCAGATTTACGATCGCCATTTAATGCTTCAAAATGTCTTAAGTATGTCACACACACCCCAGCCACCTCTCCAACTTATACTAATCCGCTACATCTAGATTTATTTTTATTTAGTAATTCTCATTGAGACGGGTTTTGAACTAAAAATAATTAACATTGCAACAATGTCATAGGAACAGAAAGATGGGTTGATAGTCGCATCGATACCGTTACGATTTGAAATGTGAAACCGAAGCGAGCGATATTTGAACTGGAACCTTGAAGCGTCCTGAATATCTCTAATCTGAACACACGTAGAGTTGTGTGCCCAGAAATCCTCACCATAACTATGTGCTTCTGAGTTTAGTACCACTACGCGATACCTTGGACAGGTATCTAATAAAAACCACTGGCAAAAAGGAAACTCATATATGTCTTCATATATGCATGTATTTATTATATGCATATATGTGTTTATGTGTATGTATATATATATATATATATATATATATATATATATATATATATATATATATACAGCCAGGTCAGTTCTTCCTCAACTTTTCGCGATTATCAAAGAATATGTATATGTATTTTTCCATATATGTATTTTCATACTTACACTGTTTTAAACATTTTCATCTTATTATCAGAGAATGTGTGATAATCAGTATGTAACACTACAAAGTTCATACAAAGCTTTATACTTTAAATATATTCCTCTTATTATCATCAAAGAATGTATATATGCATTTTAATACTCTGTTTTTTAACATTTTTTATTATTCTCAAAGACTTTTGATAATCTTTTTCTAAAAAAGTGAAACCGGTTAAGTAAATAAATATCTTTAAAATAAGTGCATTTTCAAACCTTCTTTCATATATATATATATATATATATATACACGCGCGCGCACACACTCACACCTTGTCTTGAGCTCTCAACTAATTTAATGAAGTTGTAGAGGTGCAGACGTGACATGTAGCGTATATTGAGCACTTTTAAACCTGGGTGAAGGCCATCCCTTCCATGTCTGATGACAGCTGATTTCTTCCAGAAAAAGACAAAGTCGAATAAGAATAGAGAGAGAGGGAAAGGGAAGAATCGGCGCAGTACGCGACCGTTACTTTATTTAATAATCCTGAAAGAATTACAGTCAAAGATGTCCTCGTTAGGATTTGAACTCAGTGCCTAGAAAGCTGGAGCTATTATCACAAAGCAAACAACTTTTGTACTCATCCACCAATATATTAAATTGCTTCTTAGTTAACAGCATTTTGCTTCGTTGTTATAATGTTCTTTAGAGCATATCTATCGGTTTATTAGCTAACATTATGTTACAATATTCACCGACAGGAAAATAAGAAACAGTAGTTTATGCTGCATATTTTCCTAGCTTATGAAAGGAGTTTTTATCAGCAGCTGAGTACTTTCCTTCAGTATCCCTGAACACACTGCTCATAAACTCGGCTGTTCCTTCTTTATCTGCACAGAAACATTTCGTATACAAAGAACAAAATTTGTGTTTGTCATAATATACAGTGTTGCTTAATAAAACAAGATGCAAGAAAAAACAGTATTTTAATATTGGATCTAGCTACCAAGGAATACTTAAATATGAAAATTTATAAGCAGTCGGTACGTGGATGCTTAAAGAAAGTGAACAGTTATTGACGAAACTGAGAGCAGCATTGTATTAGGGAGTTAGACTATAAATATATACATAATATACGCATATGTTTATATCATGTTCAAAGTTAGACACACAAAGTTTATACATGCGTGCATGTGGGGATGTGTGTGGAATATTCACAATATGTAAGTGACGTGTAGAGAGCTGTGCTCCAAGTGACTGTGTAAAATCCCAGAGGATGTTTGATTGAACACGATTTCTTGGCCGTCATTTTAACGTTAGCTGAGGTGGTGTTGGAGAACAGACTCAACAGATACAGATAGAAAGACATGTATAGACCGAGAGAGAAAGAGGGTGGAAGACATAAAGTGAAAGTGGGTGAGTTAGTGAGAGAGAGAGACTGACAGACAGACAAACAGACAGACAGACAGACAGATGGAGATCACATGACAAAAAAATTGTTTAGTTATCTTGTGACAAGAAAAGTCAAGACGTTTATAAGGAAATGTTACGAAAGAAAGGATGATAAATAAATAAATAAATAAATAGTAATATCATTAAATAATAAAGATAGGAAACAGAAAAAATGTGATAGAAATGAACAGGGCAGGAAAATTTATAGAAAAATTTGCAAATACTAAAAAGACATAATGAAAAAAAATGAAAGTAATAAGTACAGCCATCTGTTTATAGATGGTCACATAAGTATTGTAAAGACCACCAACACAGAATAAGTTAGGATTACCATATAAAATACAACTGTGTAGCTTTGTAGTAGTAAAAGGTTTGCTTCCCAACCACATAGTTCCGTGTTTGGATCCTCTGTGTTAAACCTTGGGCAAGTCCCGGTTCCACCAAAGCGTCGTTACTGGATAACAGACAGAAACTGAACGAAGTCCATCAGATATAAGTGTGTGTGTTTATATGTGTGTGAATGTGTGTGTGTATTTGTGTGTGTCCTTGTGAAAGTGTGTATGTGTTTGTGTGTGTATCTATGTGTGTATGAGTTTGTGTGTGTGTCTGTGTGTCTTTGTGTTTGTACTTGCACCCCACCACTGTTTGATATCCGGTGATGTTTGTTTGCGTTCTCCTAGCATAGCAGTTGGTTAAAGAGCCCGATAGAATAAGTACCAGGTTTTAAAACAGAATAAGTAATGGGATCGATTTGTTCGACCAAATCCTTCAAGGTGATACCCCAGCATGGTCGCATTCCAACGACTGAAACAAGTAGGACAGCCACATTATTTTGGCAAATAGCCTTTACTTTAAAGAACTTTTACCGAATATCTCTCTTTGAGATATTTAGAAATAATGATATTTCTATTTTTAGATCAGTAACTGTGTATCACTTTGAAAACTATATATTCGAACGGTGAAATCAGCCATTTGGCTAAGTAGCTACTCCTTGTTGATAAAGAGCAATTACCCAGAAACTAGTCCACAGGTGGTTTGCGCTAGGTGGGAATGCTGAACTCCCTGTTTGAAAATATAAGGACGCAGATAGAGAAACAATGTTTCTTGAGGCTAAAACAACAGTAACATTGTCCCTTTCAGGACAGTAACATTATGTTGGCAAATAGCTTTGACTTTAAAGAACTGCTACTGAATGTCTCTCTTTGAGAGATTTAGAAATAATAATATTTCTCTTTATAGATATATAGATATAATAGAAATGGACTGATGATCCATTACTCCGCCTCTCAACTATGAGAGACGAAGTTGATCTAATCAAAACTTGAATTAAACATGCAGGGAACCGGTAGGATTACGGGCTGACATTTTATACACGTTCTAACAAACCTGTCAATTCGGTGTCGGCATACCAAGGTAGGCAGAAAGATAGGACGTTGGTTTCGTTATCACTTACATATGCATATACAGCAGAGGTTCTCAACAATTTTTATCTACGGGACCCTTTGATTACTATTTTATTCTGGTGGACCCCCATAGCCATTCGATGTTTAAAATCTAATTTTATCGAAATTTCTTTCAAAATTCCTATTTTGTTTTTCACACATTAACTTGTGTAGGTTAAACTATGTAAAATGTTAGAGAAAGAATTCTAGCTGTTGTTTGCAATACATATCAATATATACATCTAAAGCAAAATTTTTTCAAGGGCCCTTAAAATATTATTGTGGGTCTCCAATTTACTAATTCATTGTGTGAACCCTCAAAAATCTTATATGACTCTCAGGGGCCATATAGATCCTGGTTTAGAACCAGTGATATACAGGGTGCGGCAGAAAATCATCCCTCAGGTTTTTTCTCCTGCACCCATACTGCTAGTAACGTTAGGCATGTAGCAAATGTTTTAGCGCTTTTTTTTTTTCAGATATCCTTTGTTTCTGTCAAGTCACTTACACACTTTACCAAAATCAAAAAAAAAAAAGAGAGAAAAAAAAAAAAAAAGAAATGAAAAGGAAAGAAAAGAAAGAAACATTCAGAACGAGGGACGATGTCGAAACGATACTCCAGACACTTTTATCTTCAAAAGAATCTGATTTTTTGGCCTGCGGAATCGCAAAACTCATTCCAAGATGAGAAAAATGTCAATGTTGACGATGGTGATTATATTTTGAATGAATGAATGAATATATTTACAATGGTTTATGCTGATTTGAACTCATTGTACGGAATATATTTCCTTTCGATACTCTTACTATCTCTCATTCTTTTCCCCACCTCTCTCTCTCTCTATCTATTTATTTATCTATATGTGTGTGTGCGTGTATGTGCGTTCACACACATATACATACATATAGCTGGATGCGCAATGGCCCAGTGGTTAGGGCAGCGGACTCGCAGTCATAGGATCGCGGTTTCGATTCCCAGACCGGGCGTTGTGAGTGTTTATTGAGCGAAAACACCTAAAGCTCCACGATGCTCCGGCAGGGGATGGTGGCGAACCCTGCTGTACTCTTTCACCACAACTTTCTCTCACTCTTACTTCCTGTTACTGTTGTGCCTGTAATACAAAGGGTCAGCCTTGTCACACTGTGTCACGCTGAATATCCCCGAGAACTACGTTAAGGGTACACGTGTCTGTGGAGTGCGCAGCCACTGCACGTTAATTTCACGAGCAGGCTGTTCCGTTGATCGGATCGACTGGAACCCTCGACGTCGTAAGCGACGGAGTGCCAACAACAACATACATATAGATAGATAGATAGATAGATAGATTGATTGATTGATAAGAGAGGTATGTAGGTGTCTATGTGCACGTGTGTCGGGTTCGGTTCCAATGCTTGACGCATGTTCAACCCCACCCCACCCACGTCGCTTGACAACCAATGCTGATGTGTTTACGTCCCGTAATCTAGCAGTTCGGCAAAAGTGACCGACAGAATAAGTACCAGGCTTGCAAAGAATAAGTCCTGAGGGTGATTTTCTCGACTAAAGGCAATGCTCCAGCATGATCGCAATCAAATGGCTGAAACAACTAACGCAATAAAAGAAAAGAATAAAAGAATATATATATATATATATATATATATATATGCGCGAGCGCCCGTATGTCTGTGTTTGTCCCCCACGACTGCTTAATATCTGATTCTGCTTTGTTTATGTCCCAATAACTTTGCGATTCGGTAAAAGAAATGGATGAAATAAGTACCAGACTTTATAAAAATGTACTGCAGTCGATACGCTCTACTAATATATATATATATATATATATATATATATCCCTACACACACGCATACACACTGGTATAGTGTGCATACTATTATGGTGCACTTTTCATCCTAACAAATCTCTTGAGATAAATTAATTGTGACATGTGACATGTGAGAAATCAGCAATTGCGCATTCAGTGCCAGCATGGGATGAAAGCAATCGCTATGTCGCTATTATCAGCAATTACCATCATTGA
>NC_142938.1:30123990-30178990 GCF_046866305.1 Octopus bimaculoides | reverse complement strand
TCACGCCTGCGTCTATACATTTTTTTTATTTAAAATATAAACTGATCTATGAAAGTGTAGAGCTAAATTGTTTTTAGCAAACTCAAACGAATACACTTCAAATGCAGGGTCTGTTTGATATTATTAATCCACTTAAAATTCTTAAAATATATCGTACTGTACCTTGTATAATATTTATAGGATGAAAATTAATGATGAAAAATAAAAACATGATTTTTTCTACAGGTAGAATTTAAGATAATTCTAAAGTAAAGTATGTTTAATCTTTAACAAGCTATTTTGACGAGTAAAGAACAATACTATTTATAACACACCGTGTGCAAATTAACCAACTTCAAAACCGATCTGTTTACGCTATACATGGTACAATATACTGCACGGTATTGCATAGTATTACCTGGTGTCTTTCAGCAAGCTTGAGAAGAGATCCACTTACTCTATAATATATGTTATGATACTTATCGCCAATATTGTTTGAAGCATGTTATTTTTCGCCACTTATTATTATTTTTTTTACCATAGTGAGATTCTTTAAAAATTACTATTTTGTAAAATACGGTGAGATCTAGGACTCACTGACGAAGTTATCATAAGATCGAAACATACCTGAGGTTGTGTTCTTCATGTACTGAAGAAAATTAAAATTGACTAATAATGTTGCTTTTCTCACAATGTGTTTATTTGTAAGTCCGAGAGCGGTAGCATTCAGTATTCATTAACATAAAACTGAAATGCTAAGTTACATTGTTAATGTACTGCGCTACTCATTCTGATAGATCCTTTAACAAATGTACAACACAGTGTTTCCTTACCCTTGTCCCTTTGCATACAAACACACAGAAACCAGAAGAAAAGATGACGGTTGTCTTTTTCACAAGATCACAATGCTGTAAAAGACAGATGAAGTACATTATTTATATTTGTTTAATTCTCTAATACAGTTTTTATGAACTAGCATATCACCAAACAACGAGAAAGCTTACAAATTTCACATCATGAAATCCTCGACAACAGCTGCTATCTTTATTCATTCGTTTATTCATTTATTTATTTAATGTCCAAAGGATAGACCCAGCAACATTAGAATCACACTCTGCTGTGATTTTTGCCCTATGTTTCTGGAAGTCGTCTGCACCCCTTTTACTTTTCACAGTGTAATAATAATAATAATAATAATAATAATAATAATAATAATAATAATAATAATAATACAATAAAACAGTCGCTATCGTCGACTCCATCATCCTAGGCCGCCATGACGTTGTACAATAAAACACTTTGGTTATCACAACAATAACCATAAAAAAAAACACGGCCTAAACTGTGGCATTACAACGGCTTTCTACTTCCCACTGCGGCCAACACCGACCACGAGAGCCGTGTGGTGGGTGTGGAGGAAGAGGGTGGCGTCATTATCTTCAACTAAGAAGCGTGGATTTTGAAGGAGTTCATTGTAGCCACTCAAAATAATCCAGCTCTTTACTCTATTGTTAACCGATTTGCAACAACAAGCATGAAATTATCACCCCGACCACTCCCACTTCTACCCATTCTTCTATGACTGTTCCCCTCCCGGTCACCTTTTCTATCAAAATGTCAGTGATTAAGAAGGCACAGCGTGTAACACACAAACAACAACTCACTCTCTCCCTTTCTCTCTCTCTCTTCCCCCCTCTCTCTCTCTTTCTCTAACTATCTCTTTGTTTCTCTCCATATTATTTTCCTTCTCGTCCTATCACTCTTTTATAGTCTTCTCTCTGATACCCTATATTCACATCTGTCTTTCACCTTCTTATTCATCCTCATCTCTTTCTTTTTCTTCTTTTTTTTTGTCAATCTCATACTTTTTCTTGCACCACTCTCTCTCTCTCTCTCTCTGTATCTATCTATCTATCTATTTGTCTGTCTGTCTTTCCGTGTATGTGTGTGTATGTGTGTGTGTGTCTCTCTCTCTCTCTCTCTTTCTTTCTATAAAGCGAGAAAAAGAGAAGTGTATATATATATCTTTTCTCACACCTCTCTTTTTCTCGATTTCTCCATCTTCCTCTCTCCCTATCTTTTCTCTTAATCTTTCTTTCCCGCTCTCTTTTCCACGTATTGGTTCTCTATTTCTCCCTTCGACTCTCTCTCTCTCAACCCTTCTCTCACACACACTCTCTCTCTCTCTCCTTTCTCCCCCCACTCTCTCTCTCTCTAACGGAAATCTCGACTCTATCCATTGTGCCCTCTCATTATGTCTTCGTCTCCACCACCATATACTTCTCTTTCTCTTTTACTCTTTCCTCTCCCTCTCCCTCTCCCTCTCACACCTGCTGTTTCTAAAATACATTCGTCTCTTGTTTACTTTTATTATATCACTTACCTCCCTCTATCATCTCCTTCCTTCTTTGTTACCCCTCTTTTTCTCAAGCAAACTTTCTCTGTTCCTCTTTCTCGGCCTTTTCTCCCGCTCTCTCTCTCTCACTCCCTGTGTTTCCTAAATGCATTCTCCTCTTTATCGAATCCTTCTCTTAATCACTTTCTCCAACCCTTCATGTCCGTGGTGATCTCTCTCTCTCTCTCTCTCTCTCTCTCTCTCTCTCACTCACTCACTCGCTTGCGCGCCGTGTGTCTCTCCTCAATTACACACCTACCTCCTCCTCCTCCTCCACCACCACGTCCCCTTCTCCTTCATTGAGGAATAAAGAAATAAACATAATGAAGACTGGCAGCAAAGGTTTGGAAAACTTGAATGAAACAATTCGAACGCATACACGCATTCACACACAAGTACATATACATACATAAACGCACATATGTATATCTGTATACATATATGAGCATACATACACACATACATACATATATATATATATATATATATATATATATATATATATATATATATATATATATATACACCTATATTTATATACACACACACACATATGCATATAACTAACTAGTAGACCGTCGGTTACGACGACGAAGATTCCAGTCGATCAGAACAGCCTGCTCGTGAAATTAACTTGCAAATGGCTGAGCACTCCACAGACACGTGTACCTTTAACGTAGTTCGCAGGGAGACTCTGCGTGACACAGAATTTGAATTATTGGTACACCTTGTTTTTACAAGCTGAGTTCACTGGAGCAACATGAAATAAAGTGTCGCCGGAAATCGAGCTCGCGAACTTATGATTGTATTCGTTCAATTTCTTTGGTCTGATTTTTATTCGTTAAGCATACTATTTGTCCAAGATAGTTATATTGGTTACATGTCCAAATATTTCATCATCTACTACATTTCCAACTGTGATTAGATGGTTGAAGATTATCTTCGTTTTATTACCTCCGCCTTCGCTAAGGCCGGAGTATTGTTTCAGTCGTGCTTGTTTGTTTGTTTGTCCGTGGACAAGGTATCTCAAGAACCGCTCGACGGATTCGGATGAAGCTTTCAGGGCCGTTTGGCCTCGTGAATTGCACGAACTGATTAGATTTTGGCATCGACCTGGTACCGGACAAGGATTCTGGATTATTTTTCCTGTTTTTTACTTAATATTTGAGGGCGGTTGGGTTCATTTTTAGTATTTTCGTTTGTGAGAGGAGATATTCTTATTTCAGATATTCTCATTTTAAAAATCATCTATGGCTAATCGTTGAGAGGACGTTGGTGTTGCCTTGGCAAAGGTTCATATATATATATATATATATATATATATATATATATATATATATATATATATGAACACACACACACACACACACACACACACACACACACACACACACACAGATGCATACACGTTATAGTAAAGATGGCATATTTGCCATCAGCATTGGCTTTAACATATGTTGCTCTTATTTTTAATATGGAAAAATGTCTGATATGAAAGAAATTTAGTTGGTTAATGTTACCTTGGTGATACCTAAGAAAGCCTTCAATCGGCCTTAGTGTATATCAGGTACTGTATCCTTTGGTTTTGAAGAAGATAGGCTGGACACCTATTTTTACTATGGTCCACAAACCTCACATCATAAGATTATCCTTAGTTATTGTTGCTTAACAACTCTTGGTTTTAACTGTGATTGACATTGTTCAAGACACCACCCTCTTATCTTTTTGTACAGTAAGGACTATATTATCAAATGTGTCCTTCTTTTTATAAGTTTCTAGGGTGTGATTTAAGATTTCTTTTTTTATTTCTAGTGACCTCTCAGAAATTACCACGTTGAGAACACCTATGATTTAAAGTGTCCTGTTTATGTTCTAATAGTTGTATTATTTTTAGGCCCCTAAATTTCTTATAATATTTTCAGGTTCCTATTTTTGGTGTTGCTATTACTATCGTAGTTGTTTTCAAAGCAGTCACTTGTTTCTGTTGTGGATTTCGCTGTTGTTGTGGTTACAGCTTTGTTCTCGTGCTTTCTTTTTGCATATATATATATATATATATATATATATATATATATATATATATATTTAGGCCCCTAAATTTCTTATAATATTTTCAGGTTCCTATTTTTGGTGTTGCTATTACTATCGTAGTTGCTTTCAAAGCAGTCACTTGTTTCTGTTGTGGATTTCGCTGTTGTTGTGGTTACAGCTCTGTTCTCGTGCTTTCTTTTTGCATATATATATATATATATATATATATATATATATATATAGATTATCTTCAAAACCACAGATGTAACATCTAAGGTATTCAATTTACCCGTCATTCTCACATCCAGCAGCAGCAGCAGTAGCAACAACAACACCTACACTATGATAGTGAACTCCACTAACATGCTTAAGTATGTCTCCGGTATGGCCTCATACGATTATCAATAGACACATTCTAAATTACATTCTCAGGCTATTTTAGAAGCCTTGTCGAAGAGTATGGCACCCAATAATCACTCATCCCCACCTTATGACAGGAATCGATACACAGCGAGATAACATTAACCAAAATGTATTCAGGTTAAAGTCCTAGTGTCTTTCATTTTACTCTCTGATTTAAAACCAATTCCAAGTCTGATATTATTTTCAAGAAATAATGGAAATATTTGTTTCAAATTTCGGCCCATGGTTCGTGGGAGGGGCTGAGTCGATTAAATCGATCTCAGTGTTCAACTGGTACTTATTTTATCGACCTCGAATGGATGAAAAGCAAAGTTGACCCCAGTGCAATCTGAACACAGAACGTAAATATGGACGAAATGCTGCTAAGCATTTTGCCCAGCACGCTAACGATTTTGCGAACTCGCTGCCTTAACTGATGGAAATATTGATGAAAATATTAGTGCCTTTATCTCTCAGACATACATTAGTTTTATCCATTCTTTTTATGAAATACTGCAGTGTTTGCTCGACCTCTCTTTTGATCCAGCACTTGGCCTCACCCTAGTTTGATGCATTTTGTTTAAAAGTTGGTATATGTTCTACGTTGATTATTGTTGTTGATGTTTAACTACTGGTCAGCACTCTTTGAGCAGAATTATGACTGCATACATTAAATCAATGACAACTAACATTTTGAGGCTTTGTAGGACTAAATATTCCTTTAAGACGGTAGGATGTTATGTGTACATTATCAATTCTGTAACGCTCCCAATTCTGTTTCTACCAGTTATGTACTCGTCCAGTTTTGCACTCTATCAGTTCTGCTTCATCATAAAAGCGATGGCTTTATATTTCCTCAAGAGAAAAGAAATAGAAAACATTACAATATAGTGGTTTCTAATTCAGGTAGGCCAACAATTTAAAGGGAAGAGGATTTCTCTATGGAATCGGCTCCAGTACTTGACTGCGGAGCGATGAAAGGCAAAGCAAAGTCGGCAGGATTTGAACCCAGAATATATAGTGCCGTAACTAAATACCGCAAAGCATTTTGTTTGATGCTCTACCGATTCTACCAAACCATGAATATTCATTCATTCAACAATCAATGGAGAGAAAGAAAACAAACTTAAACCAAACTATATTTGCTTGCACACACACACACACACACACACACACACACACACACACACACACACACACACACACACACACACAGAGAGAGAGAGAGAGAGAGTTACAGTCTCAATTAAGCACGCACATTTACAAATAGCCATACAGCATGTATGAATGCATAGAGGAATACATAAACAGTCTTGTAGGCATAAATAAGCACATTCACAAAGGTATATATAAGCATATACACAATTAGCGGTCATATATAAACATACAGAATCACAGAGGCTCAAACAAGCATACGGTCACATAGGCATATATTAATACACACACGCACAAAGAAACGCATATATACGCACAGTTTCGCATTCATATATCAAAGCACACAAGCGCCGAGGCGCACATCTATACACACTGTCACACGGCACTTAACACGTGAAAAACAAATATATACACAACACTCGCAAACGTATAAAACACACGTCCAACCAACATTGACTGTGTACAAAACACACAGCGATTATTTAGTGTACGTAACGCATACACATAGTGAATTATATGTGCACACATATAAACACATACACACATATATGACAGTTAACCCGCACCACATATAAAAATACACACAGACGTGCGCGCGACAAATTTAAAGCCCGAGCCAGTACAATGTTGGTAAAACCACCATGTTGTTTCAATTCCCTGTTGGAATTAGATTACTTGACGTATAACGCAAAGGTTCTCTGTTAACACTCGATCTGCTAGAAGTAGTAACCAAACCGCAATACTTCAGTAATTCCACAGGAAACAGAAAAATATGGCAAGCTTTCGGAGAATCGTACAGATGATGCGATTTCAATTCCTATTTGATGTAATTGCAATAAGTATGAAACTTATAACTTCTTTTTCTATCTTTGGTAATAATGGATTTTGAATCAGACACAAGGTCCGTAATTCTAAAGATAAAGATAATCGATATCATCCACCGCAATACCTGACTGGTACGCCGAAGAGAAGAAAAGCAACGCCAACATCGGCGGAATTTGAACTCTGAGCGGGAAGAGTCAGAACAAATATTGCAACACACTTTTTCGACGATCTAACAATTCTGCCAACTCGCCGCCTTTCTGACCTTAGTATAATGTCCACCCCCGAAGGCGTTGAGCTGGTAGAATTATTAGCACGCCGGGGAAAATGCTTAGCGACATTTTGTCCGTCTTTACGTTAGGAGTTCAAATTCCACCGATAAAATAAGTACCAGTTGAGCACTGAGGTCGATGTAATTTACTAACTCCCTCCATCAAACTTGCTGGCCTTTTTTTCAAAAGCTTGAAAGCAATATAATGCCTGCACACACACACACACACACACATTGATAAGTAGATTGTCCATTTTTGTTATAATAAACATAACTATCCTTCCTACCTAGCGTACTGAATTTTATGTTAGACAATATTTGACCACATAAAAATTCTTAATATACTCGACAACTCTTATATTACAATACTGAAAGAATATAAAAGACTGGAACAGAGGCCAAGGCATCTTGCCCGACCCCTTTAACAGTCCCGCTAATTCATTGCTCTAGTTTGGGATATCTTTATCTATCTCAAAAGCATGAAAGGCAAAGTTGACTCCAGCGGGATTTGAACTCAGAGCATAGGCAGTCAGAAGAAATCAGTAATATTGTACTGACTTTAAATGAAACCATCTTTTCGGACGAGTTCCCTTTGAGCATGGCGTATGTAAAATTTGTAGGCATATGAAGACTGACTCCGAGTTGATATAAAAAATTATTATCTTACATAACAATAGTAACAATATTTTCAACTTCTCATCTTTTATTCTGTAAACCTCAACGCATTGTTTGGTTTATAGAAGCAAAGGCATCAGAACTTTACTACTAGACTGAACTACAGCGTGGAAGTCACCACTGAATTCTGTGTTTTCAAATTAGATCTATTCTAGAGCAGGGATTTCAAGAAGTGCATTTTGCTTTTATCAGTTTCTTTTAATTTGATTGAACCTCTAAACAGCTGTCAAAGAATTGCTAGTCTCCAGGCCTTTTAGGTATGCTCCAGCATATTAAGTTGTTTCCCTTGATGCAAGTGTTGAACATGTATAGTTACATGGAACTGATGGGATTCCATACTTTTAGAAGAGAAGACCCCATGGAATAAAGATTGAAAGTCACATAAAATAAACGTAAACACACATATATACACACAAACCCATACAAGGAACTTCCATGTATTATCAAACAAGCAAAAATATTAGAGTTCAGAATATTAAATCCTTCCTTGTTGCAATAACGTTTACATTTAATGTGGAGAGGCGATGGCTTCGGACTGCATAAAATGACAACTTTTGTAAGGTTTCGAAACTTTGAGGAGGAACAAATGAAAAAAAAATAAAATAATAATCAAAGCGGTGAGCAAGAAATAAAGAAATGCAACGTTTTGATTCGAATCTGCAGATTTTAAATTCACAAGGGAATATTTAAATTTCTACGAAGCATATTAGGGTCGAAAGAATGGATTCGTAGGATAATTCTTTATTAATCAAAGTATTTAAAATAATTATCTGTGGAATAGTTCTGCAATAAATGAGCTTCGTACGAAAAAGGATTTATGAAAAATACATCTAAAGAAGTCTTACAACATAAAATTTGTACTTCAGATTATGTGACTAAATAACTACGAATGCATAATTATCTGTAAAATCTTATACATGTTTATACAAATATCTATTAACCTTTCTCTTTCCTTCACCCTCTCTCTCACTTTCTTTCTCGCTTTCTTCTCTTTTCCTGTACATAAATAGTGTGTGTGTGAGTGTGTGAATATGTAAAAAAAAAAAAAAACCTGAAATCATGGGTTATATAGATTTATGTATTTATTATAGGCTTACAACTGTTTCAGATATAGATTTGGATGCGTTAGCCCTTTAGCATTTAAACTGGCCATATCAGGTCCAAATATTCGATGTTTTATGTTCAAACTGACCAAATTTAATCGTTCACACCTACCATAAAATGTTATTCTAAAAATAGACAATCATACCATTAAAATCTAAAAGCAGTGAAATAATGCATGATTAATTGATACCAATTTGAATAAATAAGCATTAAGTTTAACAGAATAATCTGAATGTTAAAGGGTTAAGAATATAGCGGTAAATGCCAAAAGCCTGTCATTGACCATAAAGAGGCTGTTGAGTATCAAATTTCTTTAGTAGATGGCATTATTATTCGACCGTGGTAAAGAAGAACAATAGCTTAAAGCTGATGACGACTTTGTTCTGCACACATGCTATACTGACCAAAATTCATCCTCTTTCTTTTCTTCTCTTCTTTTTCTTTAGCACTTGATTTGTTTTTCTCTGACGAATATATCATTATGAGGGTCGTTCCCTATATTTTCAGTCGACCAATCGATCGACTGATAAAACTGAGTCGTGAATGCACCCAAATGGATATGTGGAACTGCTGTACGCCTATAATAAATAAATAAATGAATAAATAAATGTATATAATCCATTATTACCTCCGCCTTCGCTAAGGCAGAGGCATTGTTTTCAGTTGTGTTTGTTTATTCGTTTGTTTGTTTGTCCGTGGAAAAGATATCTCAAGAACTGCTGAATGAATTCGGATGAAACTTTCAGGGATGTTTGGCCTCGTAAATAGCACGAACTGATTAGATGTGGGAATCGAACCGGAGCCGGGGAAGGATTCTGGATTATTTTTCCTGTTTTTTTCACTAATTTTTGAGAGCGGTCGGGTTCATTTTTAGTAATCTCGTTTGTGAGAACAGCCGAGTTTATTTCAGATATTCTCGTTTTAAAAATCATCTCTCGCTAGTCGCGAGGAGGACGTTGGTGTACCCTTGGCAGATGTTTGCCACAGGCAGTTTGAGTTGTTTTTGTCGTGTTAGACGTAAGTCATAGTGTTAAATATTTGTTTGATTGATTGTTACTGTTCAAATTGTTGCTAGTGTTATTTTGAATTGTTGTTTTTGCCCATTGTGGGAAAAAAAATGGAGAAAACGCCACCAGGTGGCCACAGTTATGCGGCTGCAACTGGAAAAGGGATAGACGTGGAAACGCTGGAGGTACGAGAAATAAAGGTTGAACCTCGAAAAATGAAAGAATGCGAGAAGTTGCTGGAAAGAGACGGAAATACAGTGAAATTAAACGCCACCTGTCGAACTAACAATGAAAAGAACGGTGACATATAAGACAATGAAGATAGTAACAAAGATAATAGAAATAGCGACAATTGAAGAATGTTTGAAGAATATAAAAAGACTAACCACATTTATAATAAGAGGAGAAAGTACGCTAGTGTGGAGGTGCGCTTGCATCAGAAGAGGAAGCACTCCACAGAGGCAATAAGATCGGAAGAATGGGTACTCTTGCCATCGTACTGTGGCAAACGTGTGACCAGGGTGCGAGTTGGCAAAGTGCCCCCAGAGGTGAAAGAAGCATGGCTGATGACAGCCATAATGTATGACATGAATGAGGAGGCCAAGATACTGAAGGCCACAAGAACCCAAAGAGTTAACTACTGGGGATGTGGAATAGAGTTAACCGTTCAAGCAGCAGTGGAAGACCTAAATAGAATTATCGAAGAGATAGTGCTGCCCGATGACGTAAGATTGAGAGTGGTGGTGGGGGGCAGGCTGCCTTTATATTATACATGCGGGGAAAAGGGCCACATGAAGGCGAGGTGCCCTGAGAGGGAACAACAGATAGAGCAGTCGGAGAGGCAGGAGGGCATGGACCAGGTGGTACGGGTCGAGATAAAGGAGAAAGCAACGGAGGAGGGGTTCACGGTGTTTAAAAAAAGAAAGAGAAGTGGGAGAGTGAGCTCTCCGCCAGAGAAAAAGAAGAAAAAAGAGATTGAAAAAGAAGAGACCAGAAGGAAGGAAGACGAAATGGTGGTGGAAAAAATAAGCGAAAAGGAACTTGAAGTGTTCAAGGAGGAGTTGCATAAGAAAGAGACATTGGTGAAGACACTGGTTGTTCCAGTGGAGGAAGAGAATTTAGGAAGAGAGAGAGACTGTTCAGAGTGATGGAAGAAAAGAAGAAGGTACCAGAAGCGGAGCAGCAAAAGAGAAAACTAATAAGAAAAGGAAAATTTCGATGAAATTTTGTGATGTACACAAAAAGCAAAGAAACCGAAAAGAAAGTATTAAAGTTTAAACATATTATAAGAGTAAAGTTGCCTACGGATGTGTATTCCGAGAATGTGAAGGCCATCGTAGTTGACAAGGACACCTACAGCAGACTACAAGACATGTGTGGAGAAGGGATTGACCCGCCAGGAGTGATGGTGGAGTTCGATGAATTGCCGCCAGTAGTGGAGCTAAAAGATTTAGAACCTTTCATGAGATATTAAAAAGGGAAAAAGTAAGTAAAATTGTTTTATTGAAGAAAGAAGGAAAAAGTAAAATTGTTTCATTTTAAAAAAGAGGCGAAAACGTGATTAAGAAAAAACAATAAGATAATAGAACGATTGTAAATAGTTTATATAAACGTTGAAATGATACTGCATGGGAGTGTGGCTCATGCAGCCATTACATTTCTCATTTTTATATAACATCTCATTTACATTCGTTTTATGCTTTTGTCCCTGTGGTGTTGTGTCTGCCTTTGTAGTGTCCCCTCTGTGTTGTGGCCGTAGTGCCAAAATAAAGAAACATTGGCGGAGGTTAGCGCGCTCTGAGTGTTCTTCTTTCAGTCTATTTTATGTATCACTCTGCAAAAGCATGTCATCTTAATTGGGTAATACAACGATGAATTTACAAATTTGACTCTTGATCGACTTTGACTTCGGGTTTCGTCTTCGGATTACCTAGAGAACAATAACTATCACAAGTCTTCTTCATTAGCCTTGTGTATTCTTTTCTGCAAAAGGCTTAAGAAGTATTTCGCCTGGATTTATATCCCTTATTAACCCCTCTTTGTTTATATATACATGTATATATAAAGCAAATGATCATTATAAGAAATATTAATTCATTAAACAGAGCTCAATAAATGTCATCAAATAAAATGAAATGAAGCAGATTTTGATGTTAATGATGAGTTTTTCATATATATATATATATAATCAAAACAAAAAAATGGAACAAGATCATAACAGGCGACAACAAAACATTCGGACATTAGGTGATACAAAAAAGGACAGGAATAAACAAGGACGGGACATTTGGAGCTTTCTATCTTCAGTCGAGAAGCAGATCGTCTTTGCAGTTTCGGCCTGTTAATCTCGAGACTGCTCTAATCTGGCCGGCACCAAGGAAATCTAAGCTAAGAGTACTAGATTCTCTCGAAGAAAGCAAGCGAATGTATACGAAAACAAGGACGAATAGAAGAAAAAAAAAACGGAGAAATGGTACACAATTACAAGTACAAACAACAGGTCATTAACAACAGGTGTCTTTCAACTAAGGACGAATTAAATTAAGCTGGCGTGTGTGGAAGTGAAAGTCTTACGGCAGGAACATAGAAGATGAAAGTCATGGGAAGAAATACGAGAGATGCTGTATGGATGGTAATCGAACCAAGAAAGAAAGGTCAGGCTTGGCCGAAGGCCGGTCACGTGGAAGGAGAGGAGAGAGGTAGTAGATAGAGGCATTTAAGAATTAGGGAGGGACGAGAAAGAAAGAAAAAAAGCAAAGGACAGACAGGTAAAGGAGGGAAAGTGATGAGAATGAAGGGAGTGCCAAGAAATGTGAGAGAGGGTGGGAGCGAGAAAAAGAAAAGTGGAAGGAACGGAGAAAGTGTGAAAGGGGCCAAAGGAAAGAGTAAGAGTTGTACAGAATTTAGATATATATATGAACTTACATACAGGATACCAAAAGTGTACGTACGCCGCTATATGTATATATAAAAAAATCAAAACAAAAAATGGAACAAGAATGTAACAGGTGACAACAAAACAGTCGGACAGTTAGACGATACAAAAAGGACAGGAATAAACAACAGACATCTTTCAACTAAGCACGAATTAAATTAAGCTGGCGTATATATATATATATATATATATATATATATATATATATATATATATATATATATATAGCCATGCACGAACCATTACATCCTACCCTTTGTTACCATCATACTCTCCAGCGTCACTGTACATACCAAATCCCATAGTCATCGAGTTGCAATTGTTTAAGTGGGAACTTAACGTGATCAGTCTCACTGAATTCGAAAACTCTGGGAAAGCTTTAAGAATAACATCATACACTCGACGGAATTCTAAAAAGAAACAGATTCGTATTACTCAAATCTTTATTATGTTTATGCAATATAATCTTGAAATTAAAAAACAAAAATATTGCTATTATTGTTAGTACTACTACTACTACTACTACTACTACTACTACTACTACAATTTTTCAAATTCTTGCATTTTTGTATTAACAGAAGAAATAACATAAAATTCTCTACCCCTTATTTCACTCCTCCCTCTATATCATTACCTACTTTACCCTCTACTCCACCCTCTATTCCATCTACCCAATCATTTATCTTACCCTCAACTCCACTCTAGACTTCCTCATTATTATGTTCGACTTTTTTTCCCCTTTTCACTTAAATTCCTATATTTAGCCTTCTTTCAAATTTGCTTTGTCTTCTCCCTCACTCTCTATCACTTTACTCCCCTCTGTTTTTATGTCAGTAATAATTTTTAGTGTCAAAGGATGGTTTGAAAAGAAATGGAGCTTCGTAGATGTGTGTGTGTGTGTGTGTGTGTGTGTGTGTGTGTGTGTGTGTGTATGATACCCTTATCTATCTCTTTCAGTCTCTTGTCTCTGTTTTTTTTTCATATTTACTCTCCGTTCTAATCATCACTGACGTTTATGGCTCATTTCTAGTTAAGTAGAGAAGGCGTAAGTACATATGTATGTATGTATGTATGTATGTACGTATGTACGTATATGCATAATATATGCACATTGAAGTCCACATGTGTATAAACTTGTGTGTGTGTGTGTGAGAGAGAGAGCGAGAGAGAGAGAGAGAGAGTATTCACTCGCATATTCACACAGCTTTCCAAATATGTATATACGCACATTATTCTCCATTTACACACAAACACACACATGCACACACATGTATATATATATATATATATATGTATGTATGTATACATACATACATACATATATGTATATATATATATATATATATATATATATATATATATATATATATATATATATATATATATATATATATATATATATATATATATCATCACTATGAAGCCCTATTTTTGCAAACCATCCTTTGACACAAAATTATCATTGACCTTTCTCTTCTGTTCCTTCGTTTTTCCTCATTCTTTTAATTCTTATATTTTATTTTTTCTCCTTTCTTCTCGTTCTTCCTCATTTGTATATTCTCCTTACTATATCTATCTTTATTGTCTCCTATTCTTTAAGTCACTCTGAGCTTCCCCTCCCCACCATCACCACCACCACCACCACCACCACCACCACTACCAACAAATAGCAAAAATCACTTTGATCTCTAATCATATTTTAACTAGACTTGTGTTTTTTCCATATCACAGCTGGGAATTGAGAATTGCTCAAAATGCAAAAGTTTACCAAATATAAAGGAACAAAGTAATTTGACATATTTTATATTTTCTTTCTTTATATTCTTTCTCCAGCTTCTACTCCTTCTTCTCCATGTCCTCCTATTAGTATTAATATTACTTCATGTACGCTCAACAGATTAGACTGTTGGAAAATAAACATTACTATTGTTGTTGTTGCTGTTGCTGTTGTTGTTGTTGTTATCATCATCAAGGCGGTGGGCTGGCAGAATCGTTAGCACACCGGACAAAGTGCTTATTGGTATTTCATTCTTCTATACTTTGCGATTATAAATTCTACTGAGGTCGGTTTTGCCTCTTATTCTTCGGGGTGGATGAAATACATACAAGTCGAGCACTGAGAGTGATGTGATCAACTATACCTCTCCCGCAAAAGTTCGGGCCTTGTGCCTATAATAAAAAAGGTCATTATTATTATTAAGGATGTGAACTGGTAGAATACTTAACACAGCGGCATTGTCTCGTCGCTTTCAGGTTAGCGTTGTAACGCCACGCAGCTCCTTTCATCATAGAACTGGCCATACACAAGGAATTTTTGAATTTTGTTGTTATTCATTTTGGTGAGATGACCAATCTATCTTAATCTGGATTGCAAAAGAAGGGATCCACTTCAACCAATTTCATATTCAGAGAATAAGTCAGTATTTGAAATTGTCTTTCAGGTTGGATCCACAGATGTCCAAAGATATCGCTTATGAAAGAAATCATACATGTAAACATCCATTCACTTACACACGCCCACGCAAACACGCGCGCGCACGCGCGCGCGCACACACACACACACACACACACACACACACACATGATATAGAAACATTGCCATAGGCATCAGCACAAGTGTAACCAGTATATCATTTTTACAATAGGCACCACCAATATATCCTTTTTGCAATAGGTAACATGTGTGAAAATTTGGGGTTCAGGGAATAAGTGCATAACTGCTATTTATTTCATCGATCTCGAAAGGATGAAACTTAGAGCGTAAATTGAGACGAAACACTGCTAAGCATTTTTCCCGGTGTGCTACCGATTTTGCCATCGGCAAACAGAAATATATTCAAAAAAGTCACTCACTAGTATAAAGAAAAACTAGTGAGGTGTGTTTTACTAGTCAGTTAGTGTCTTCTCCCTATCCTCAAATCCGAAAAGAGTAAGAGAAAGAGAGGTATTGTGGTTCAATCCCCCATGTTAATCTGCCTGTCTATCTATTTGTATGCATGTATGTATGTATGTACGCAGTATATATATATATATATATATATATATATATATATATATATATATATATATATATATATATATATATATATATATATATATGTTTTTTCCCTCAGTTATTTTAATTTTGATTTTTCATCAAGAATTTTAACATAAGTAAATAATACATTCTCTTTTTTGCCAACGTTCCTTTAGCTTGACAATCCTTTGACGGTGCAATTCATTTTAACAGATATATTTACCAAAGTTACATAAAAATATCTTGAAATTCTAAAGAGTAAATTTATTCAATAAAATCGCCATTGACTTCAACCACGGCCTCCAGACGACTTTGGAATCTTCTGCAGCTCTTCTGGACGGTCTCCTTGTTTAGGTTGGTAAATGCTGCCATACTCCTGGTGTTATAAGGACTTTTGTTGATCTCTCACTCAACTATGCACCACGCATAATAATCAAGGGGGTTGCAGTGTGGGGAGTTAGGTGGCCAGATGTTAGGAGTGATGTGGTCACTGAAACTGACTGACAGCCATGATTTGGTTCTCCTGCTTGTGTGACATGATACAGAGTTTTGTTGTCATACATAGAGTCTTCTAGCAGACACTCTCATCATGTAGGCAGCACTACCTCCTCCAGGCACTTGACGTAGGCCTCCGTGTTGAGCGTGAGGCCGAGTAGTAAGATGACATTGCCATCACTAGTGATCACTGCAAACACCATGATGATGACTGGTTGTTTGAATTTATCACTTTCGGTAGATGTTTTGGGGACACGGCAAGCTAACGGCTGTTTTGTGTGTCCACCATCTGTTCATACTGGAGCTTCCGGCGCAAATGCAAAGCAGTACATCATGTCGTTTCCAGATTTCTTGCAGTGTCAATTGCGCCAAGGTGCTGTTTTTCTCACAGCTGGTACCCAACTGACCCTACTAATATATTTAGTTGGTTTGTAAGTGTATTTTGTTTCCTCTGCTTCTACTACTTTATTATCATCATTTCTATCGGCGTTTAACGATGCCCTTCTTTCTACCTTTGCCTGTAGTGTCATGAGTTCTGTTTTATGTGTATCCTGCTTATATTTACAGTTTTTCTAGGTTCTGGTATTCTGCAGTTATTTATATGATTATATCCACTATTAATAATGCTCTCTGGGTATCGTACCTTCTGTGTCTTGTTCTATATATATACTATTTTACCCTTATATCCCGCTCTAGCTAGTGCTCAGTTGTAATATTCGGTGTGCATATCGAATATCTGCGGATAGTCTGGATCTTCTATTATACATGCTACGCAGTATATGTTCCGGAAGGTTGGATCCTCGGCTGACAAATTGTAAGTTTTCATTTGGCTTATGGAACGGTTCAAACTTTCCATCGATGTCTTTACGTCTAGGAATTTTAACACTCTGAATATTTTCTTTTTCAATTTCCAATTCAAAGTTCTAAAAGAATTTTATAAGTCTTTTTCCGGATGCTTTCTATTTCTATGTTACTACATTTCTGTATTGTGAACAATGCGTACTCTCTATATAATTCCTTCTACCCATGTTCGGGAGCCAAGATTCTCATCCGATAATAGGTATATACTTGCTATATCGGTCACTTGCGCGGAGTTGCTAGACCCCATTGTAATCATCCCTGGACCACACTGTAATCTCCCAGGAATACCGATAGTGATCTTATGAGAATCGGTTGTGAGGAAACGCGCGTCGCGATGCATTAAATGTCTATAAATTCCGTCCAAGGGTTATTGTGGCACCTTAAGCACATGTCTTCTACTATAGCCTCGGGTTGACCAAAGCCTTGTGAGTGGATTTGGTAGACGGAAACATATATGTGTGTGTGTTTGTGTGTGTGTGTGTGTGTGTGAATTTGTGTGTATGTATGTGTGTGTGTGTATGTTTGTGTGCCTGTGTGTGTCCCCACACCATCGTTTGACAACCAATGTTGGAGTGTCTATGTCTCCATAACTTAGCGGTTCAGCAAGACGGACCGATAGAATATATACTAGGCGTACAAAGAATAAGTTCTGGGGGGTAATTTGTTCGGCGAAAGGCAGTGCTCCAGCATGGCAGCAGTCAAATGGTTGAAGCAAATAAAAGAATAAAAGAATAAAAAGAATATATATATTTATACACACACACATATATATATACATACACACATACACGTATATATATATATATATACATACATGTGCATGTGTACGTGTGCATAGAGCGTATGTATTGTACGGATGTATGTATAGATTTATATATATCATATATATATGTATACAAATATATATATATAAATATACACAGACCTGCATATATTTACATATACCCATATAGCTATCTATCTACATACATGCATATATAAAACAGCACAGACACGCTTCGATTGTATTTGTAATTATAATTATTTATATTTTCATGCGTGCGCACGTGTATGTGTCAATGTGTGTGTGTGTGTGCGTACACTAATGCGCGCGCGCGCGCATTAGTGTACGTCTGTTTCAAGACGAAATCCAAGACAATTTTATCTTGTCCGACAATTTAACCAGAGATAAATGCGGAAACAGGAGACAACGACTAAGTGAAGAAATAACAGTTAATGGAGATATGGGTTATGATGAGGCGGTGGACGATGCAGAGAGCGACAGAGAGAAAGGGAGAGAGAGAGAGAGAGAGAGAGAGAGAGAGATAGAGAGAGATAGAGAGGGAGAGACAGAGACAGAAAGACAGAGAAGGGAGTGGATGTGTGAAGGCAGACTGTTGAAAGGATGGATAGGTAAGTAGGTGTAATGTACACGTTTATATATATATATATTATATATATTGTTGTTGTTATTATTATTATTATTATTATTATTGAGATCACTGCCTGGAATCGAACTCGGAATATTGGAGTTAGTAGCCCGCACTACTGAGCACTTTCGTTTCTCAACTTTTCTAATGCACGTATAACGAACTAATGCGTAAAATGGAAGTTGTTTCTTTTTTGTAATGGTGTTAACTATTTCCGGTTTAGTTTCGGGTTTACAATTATTATAAATTATTATATAACTTAGCACCAGCATGACCGCAGCCACTTGGCTGAAACACATAAATAAATAAAATATATATATATATATATTGTATGTATATATATATATATATATATATATATATATATATATATATATATGTATGTATATATATATATTGTATGTATATATATGTATATATATATATATATATATATATATATATATATATATATATATATATATATACATACATATGCCTATATCCATCTATCTATCATGTATATATATGTGCATATATAAACATAATTAAGGGATCATCAACAGTTGCTTCACCACCTACTGAAGTTCAGAAATAGCAGGTAAAGTGCTGAGTCCCAGCACTTTAGCTGCTATTTCTGAACTTCGGTAGGTGGTGAAGCAACTGTTGCTGATCCCTTAATTATGTTTATAAATGTATAAGAACTTTTAAATAAGTTCTCCACCGATAATGGTGTTTACATACCGAATGGCTTGGTAAAAATTATTAATTGTTAATTTATTAATAAATTAATAAATTGATAAACCTTTACCCGTTCAATTGTAATAATTATGTGCATATATATATATATATATATATATATATATATATATATGTAATTCGAGAAGGATGTTTTAAAGTTACTAACTATTAAAAAAAATTATTTTATTTAACAGAATGCCACTAATCTTTTTGGTAGAACTACGTACATAGGGTGTATTTTAAATTATTTACATTATTTACAATTCACGGATATTTGTCCTCAACTTGTTTGTTAACAAAATGTTTCGGCTGATATACCCTCCAGCCTTCATCAGGTGTCTTGGGGAAATTTCTAACCTGGGTCCTCATTCCTAAGGTATTTTTCGATGTTGTTGTTATTGTTGTTGTTGTTATTATTATTATTATTATTATTATTGAGATCACTGCCTGGAATCGAACTCGGAATATTGGAGTTAGTAGCCCGCACTACTGAGCACTTTCGTTTCTCAACTTTTCTAATGCACGTATAACGAACTAATGCGTAAAATGGAAGTTGTTTCTTTTTTGTAATGGTGTTAACTATTTCCGGTTTAGTTTCGGGTTTACAATTATTATAAAGTATTCTACTTTTGCCTTTTGTATTTGACCATTTTCTTTGTAAAAAAAGAATATTTCAAATTTTCCATTTCCACAAATGTTTAGATGCTTACCAACCTTGAAATTCCTAAGTGATGAATCTTTAGTTTGTTGCTTATGCACGTTTACACGACTGGTTAGTTTTGTCATTGTTTCTCCAATGCAGTTCTCATTGCACTGTGGGCATGGGATGCAGTAGAAAAGATTTTTTGTTGCAATTCATGCTTTGATTCCTATTCTTGAATTTTTTTGTTTGTTCCTTGTTCACTTATTTCACATGTCCCACAACGAAGGTCACCGCAGTTTGTTACTTGTAGTGCTTCTTTCTCCGATGTGAATCTCTCGCCTTTGTTAGAAGTCTCTTGAGATTTGGTGGTTGTCTTCAGCTGTTGGTGATTTGTGATTTTTAATTATTTGTCAGAGATTTGATGATTGATGTAGATTTGGGAGGTATCGTTTGGCTGAATGTAGGATGTTGTGACTCCTATGATTATGGGTGACTACAAACAGAGTATTTATATTTGCATTTCCCTTTTCCCTCTTGGCTGAGTATTTCTCCGTGGGGTACAAATCGGTATTTCTTTTGCTTTTTTAATGACATGATCTACTAACTTCTGTGGAGTATTTCTGTTTTCGAAGGAACATACTTCGTTCTACTAGTTATTTCTGTCATTTATTGTTATCAATAATTATTGAGCACATACGTCTTGCCATGTGGAATAGTATGTTTCTTTTTGCATAGGAAGGGTGGCAAGATCCAAAACCTAAATAGTGATGCATGTCTGTCTTTGTATTAGAGATCGGTTAAAATTGTCTCATTTTCTTTAATTATCAGAATGTCCAGAAAAGGAAGTTACTTTTCATTCATTTTCATTGTGAACTGATCGATTTATGAATGCTATTTACTCATATAAGGTATCTTTTAAGATCCTCCATATTTTTGTTCCAAAATATGAAGCAATGATCCAAGAATCTTTCCTAGTTCCCTATTAAATAGGATTGGAAATATTGATCAAATATGATTCCAGGTAGCGTATTTTTCCCCAAGAACCCATTACCAGTGTCGCATCCCCTTTGCCATGCCTTCTATTTATAGACAATATCGATTATCAAAGAAGTACTTGTTTTCTTGAGACAATTGTATTCCTTCAAGTATAGCCTGTTTTGGGGATCTCTTCTGAACCTTTAATCCTAATTTCTGGGGAATATTTGTATAGACACTGGTTATATTGAAACCAACCAGGTTCATCTCCTTATTTACTCTTTCTAGAACTTGGTTTAGGAAATACGTGTCATCTTTGATGAAACTATTTGCATAATGGTTTCAATATTATGTCAACAAAATTGCTTACTCACTGGGTGCTAGATGTTGACCCTGCAACAATACAACATAACTTAAGGTCAGATAGTTTAGGAATTTTTACATATAATGCATGGAGGTCTTTTAAACCGTTATTGATTGTTTTGAAATTTATGGGGTTTTTTTAGTAACCCATAAAAGTTATTTGTTTTTTTTTTCTTATCTAAAATTAGTGAAATAATCTAACCCCTTTTTCGTTAAGTCATTTTTCAATTTGTTAGTTAATTTACCAGTTTTATTCATGGTTTATTTATCGATCATGTAGAATTCCGTAAGTCCTTAAGTGCAATCCTCTGTAAGTCCATGTAAGTTAAAGTCCTAATAGTATAAATATCCAAAAATAGACTCGAACGTATCAATGTTCAATATCAGAATGGTAGCGGAGGTGGCTATTAAATGGTAAAAAGAAAGAAAAATAAATAGATAGAAAGTGAGGTAGAGAGAGTGGGGAGGTAGAGAGAGTGGGGAGGTAGAGAGAGTGGGGAGGTAGAAAGAGTGGGGAGGTAGAGAGAGTGGGGAGGTAGAGAGAGTGGGGAGGTAGAGGGAGTGGGGAGGAAGTTAAGGATTGACATTAAGGATAAAATAGGTATATAATATATAAGAATATAGTGTACAAAAATAACCAAGAGGAGAAATAAATATATAAAGATAAATAAGGAATGACGAGAGGGAAGAGGAGGAGGAGGCAAAGAAAGATAACGTTAAAAAACAAAATAAACTAAAATGAAAGGAATTCAAAGAGAATAGTAGGTGCAAGTGGTATTCTTCTAGTCTGTAGGGGTTGGGGAGGAAATTTAGTAGTAAGTGCTTGTGTCCACTTTATGGCTAAGGTCAGTGACTGTAGAAATGTTTTTAGCAATGGGGGTACGGGTGTGTAGGTATATGTGAATGGAGAAACCAGTTGAATGCTAAATTATTTAGGAATAAATTAGAATTAAATATTAGGAGATTTATTAGGTTAAGGTTTAAGAATAAATTAAAAAATTAACATTTATCTTATAAAGGGATGACGTAAGGTTGATAGAAGAAATACACAGGGGTATGTGTTAAGTACACACACACACACACACACACACACACACACACACACACACACACACACACATACACACACACACACACACAAACACATATATACACACACAGGGTGTTCAAAAAGTCTCTCAGCAGTGAATATTTTATTGCAAAATAAATATTTATAAGATGGTATAAGACTACAAAAGAACATATTATACTTTACAAGACTTTAAAAAACTTTATAGGAGGTGTTGAAAGTGTCATCCTTCAATTTCAATAGATAAAATTTAATTTCTTTTTTACTGCTGTGTGAGCACTTCCTAGGTTAATTTCCGTTTCCTGTGACAATTTGCGTAAGGACATTGACGGGCTTGCTAACAGTTTATCAGAAATATTGGAGAGTTTTTCGTCTGAAAGAATAGTGGGCCTACCGCTTCCTGCTGCGTCTTCCACTGAGCCTGTGTTTCTAAATTTTCTTATCAAATCCCGCACTGAATCACAATGTGGAACAATAGTATTTGAAAAAGTTTCACTGAACTTCTGTTCCACAGTATCAGTGTATTTGTTTCCAGTTCGAAACACCCATTCATCTAAAAACATTCGCTCTTCAATGGTTAGCATGTCGACATGCTGAAGGGTACACAAAGACTGAGTGATAATGGCTGACACCCGGCCGCCCGCACAGTGATAGCCAAGTTGCGCATGCGCAGGATGAAAACATCCACTGCAGAGAGACTTTTGAACACCCTGTATATGTATATATACATATATGTATATATACATATATGTATATATATGTATATATATATGTATACATACATATATATATATATATATATATATATATATATATACACACACACACACACACACACACAGGCGTGGCTGTATGGTAAGAAGCTTCCTACCCAACCACTTGGTTCGACTTGAATCCCACAACGTGGCGACTTGGGCAAGTGTCTTCTATAGCCTCGGGCCGACCAAAGCCTTGTGAGTGGATTTTGTAGTCGGAAACTGAAAGAAGCCCGTTATATATGTATATATGTATGTGTCTATGTGTTTGTGTCATTGTGTTTATCCCCGTATCACCGCTTGAAAACAGGTGTTGGTGTATTTAGTCCCTGCGGTTCAGCAAAAAGAGTGCTTGCGCCTGCTTAATGGCTAAGGTCAGTGGCTGTAGAAATGTTTTTAGCAATGGGAATACGGGTGTGTAGGTATACGTGATTGGAGAAACCAGTTGAATGCTAAATTATTTAGAAATTAAATATTAGGAGATTTATTAGGTTAAGGTTTAAGAATAAATTAAAGAAATGACATTTATCTTATAAAGCGATACGGTAACGTTGATAGAAGAGATACACAGGGCTATGTGTTAACGATCATGGAGGCTTGTATGTAAGCGTTATTCGTGGTGGCGCAGTGAATTTACATTTGGATTTATGGAAGAATTTAAAAGTGCTAGGCTTAAAAGTAAATGTTGGGGTCGACTTGTTTGACTAAAACCCTTCAAGGCGGTGCTCCAGTATGGTCACAGTCACTCAAATGACCGAAACAAGTAAAAGAATAAAAGAATGTGTCTATAAATATATATATATATGGGAGAATTTACGAAAAAACAACAACAGACGAGGACAGGTGGTGTAAACAACAAAAGGATGTATTAGTTTAACGCTCGGGAATAGAGAAAGTCTTTAACGTTTCGAGCTACGTTCTTCCACAGAAAGAAATAAGGAGAAAAACAAGGAGAAAAACAAGGAGAAATATAATTTAAATGTCGTGGTCAGTGATCTATCATGGCGACTGCCGGACAGAAAGTTCACACAGGAGAGCTAAGTAAAAGGGGAGATAACTGTGGTTTGTGGTTTGTTAGTGGTGTGTGTTAGTGTTCCATTCTAGTTTCCTATTCAGGCTAGGTTTTTCTTCTATTATGTGTGTAGCTGAACAAGAACATAGAGGCTCAATCAACAACATAGAAATTAAAATCTTATCTACACATAGCAGTGATGCAGCACTTACACAAATTATTGAAGCTACACACATAATAGAAGAGAAACCTAGCCTGAATAGGAAACTAGAATGGAACACTTACACACACCACTAACAAACCACAAACCACAGCATGTGACAACATGTTACCCATAAACCAATAATAATATGAACAAAGTATAATACAATACATAGATAAACAAATGGAATTAAATACTACATACGTTAACAAAATTTAATTAAACACAAAAAAAACAAAAAAACACACACACACATGAACAAATAAATAAATAAAAACAAATACAAACGAACACGTATTAACAGAGAATATAGGTGATACAGACACTCCCCATACACGCATGCACTTACAAAAGACACAGACACATTGAAGGACACGCATGCGTAGACACATACAATAGGAATACAAAGTACAAAATGGCTGATAGTTAGCAAGGTGAGACACACATAAGAAAGAAGGAAACAAAGGATCACTGATGAGGTCACAGAAGTGTGACGAAAGAAATCTGGCCGAAATAAGATTAAGATTAATGTAATATAAAGCTGAAGCAAATTAACACCAAATATACAGTGCGTGTGTTTTTATTGGCTAAACTGGCAATATGACCATCCCCAAGTACAACAATATCTGTTTCAACACACGATTTCACATCAAAAATCTTGCAAAACAAATATGTATATATATATATATATATATATATATATATATATATATATATATATATATATGTCTCCGTATTCTTTCTGTTGAAGAGCGTAGCTCGAAACGTCAAAGACTTTCCGTATTCCCGAGCGTCATACTAATACATCCTTTTGTTATTTACACCACCTGTCCTCGTCTGTTGTTGTTTTTTCGTATATTCTCCCATATATATATATATATATATATATATATATATACCTGCTGCAATACCTGAAGACATTAACTACTAAATTTATCAGTAATTAGATATGCCACTGGAATTACACACATGCAGTCTCATTTTCCATTCGTAAGATGTTTTCATACATTATCCGTACATTTTGCAGACATTCCGTATACGTATCCACAGACGACACGTGAAACTTTACTGTGGATTCTATGGATTTTGTGGATTCAAATATACATATATAAATGTGTGTGTGTGTGTGTGTGTGTGTGTGTGTGTGTGTTTGTGTGTGTGTGTGTTTGCGCGCGCTCATAAATTTGTATGTGCAGGCGCAGGCGTATGTGTATAGTTTACAAGATGGCTATATTGCAATCCATAAGCAGACAGATAGATAGTTATATAGATTTATAAAGATGTATATTATATATATAGATCCACATAAATATGTAGATCTATATGTATTGATGTATAGATCTAAACGTTCATATACGTATATATATATATATATATATATATATATATATATTGCTATATTGGTAACGGTTGCAACATCCTCTGGAAAATTATATATATATATATATATATATATATATATATATATATATATATATATATATATATATATATATATATATGGGAGAATATACGAAAAAACAACAACAGACGAGGACAGGTGGTGTAAATAACAAAAGGATGTATTAGTATGATGCTCGGGAATACGGAAAGTCTTTGACGTTTCGAGCTACGCTCTTCAACAGAAAGAATACGGAGACAAGGAGAAAAACAAGGAGAAAAAAAAAGGTACAAATAATAAATAAGTATATGGATATATACGTAAATGTATGTACATACTTACATCTACCTGTATATATAGATGCATATCTGGGTACAGGACATTGCAAACAAAACGTAGACAAAATGATAAACAAGTACAGAAAATACACAGGCCACATAGAGAACATTTCCTTCATCAGCTGCCACCATTCAACACTGGTGTTTCGAATACACGCACACATAAACAGGCAGAAACACACACACATATATATATTTGTGTATATATGTATATACATACACATTTATGTATGTATTATATTGTGTATATTACATATATGTAATATATACATATAAAAGCATAAATGAAGGTTATTCACATAAAATGTGTATGCGTATCTATACTTATATATGTACTGTATACATACATGTATATATAACACAAATATCTATGTATCTGTTTATCTATCTATCTATCTATCTACATACATACATATATAGATATATACATATATATATATATATATATATATATATGTATGTGTGTGTGTGTGTGTGTGTGTGTGTGTGTGTGTGTGTGTGTGTGTGTGTATTTATGTAGATAGATAGATAGATAGATAGATAGATAGATAGATAGTTATTTGTGTTATTTCCCTTGAAGAATTTTGAAAGCCAACCTTGATTTTTGCGTATATTTTTCTCAGCAACCATATTTACTTGCAACAATTTTTTCTCCTTTATATTTCTTTTTGTGTGTTCTTTTATCTTTTTTTCAGTATTTTTGAATAATTGCTTTATTTGCTGTAGTGAAAAAAAGAAATGGCGCTTGTGTTTTTACGCCAATTGTTAGGATCTTATGTCACGCGATATATAAAATTCACATATATATATATATATGTGTGTGTGTGTGTGTGTGTATGTGTGTGTGTGTGTGTATACATATGTATACATATGTGTGTAAATATATGTAAATATACATGTGTGTGTGTATGTACGCATGTATACATGCATGTGTGTGTATGTACGTATGTATACATGCATGTGTGTTTAAGCATGTATGTATACAGACACGTGTGTGTGTCTATGAATAGAGTAATCTTTTGGTCCCTAAGCAAAAGCAAGACCACACGGACGTGTTTGTGGTTTCGAGTGTTACTAGCATCGTGAAGAAATGATGGATGATTGCGAACAATTATTTTGTAGAGAACAGAAATCTGTTGTGTACAATATGATTCCCATAACGTCAGCTTGTGATTATTATATTTAGAATAACAGGAAAATACAAATTCCATGTTATTTGAGACGTGCTCTCCTGATTCTTCATATTTTTGTTGCAGTAATGTTGTTAGTAGTTGTATGGACCACGACAGGAGGAGGAGGAGGAGGAGGAAGAAGAAGAAGAAGAAGAAGAAGAAGAAGAAGAAGAAGGAGAAGGAGAAAGAGAAGAAGAAGAAAGAGAAGAAGAAAGAGAAGAAGAAGAAGGAGAAAGAGAAGGAGAAGAAGAAGAAAGAGAAGAAGAAGAAGAAGAGAAGAAGAAGAAGAAGAAGAAGAAGAAGAAGAAGAAGAAGAAGAAGAAGAAGAAGAAGAAAGAGAAGAAGAAGAAGAAAGAGAAGAAGAAGAAGAAAGAGAAGAAGAAGAAGAAAGAAAAGAAGAAGAAAGAGAAGAAGAAGAAAGAGAAGAAGAAGAAAGAGAAGAAGAAGAAAGAGAAGGGGAGAAGAAGAAGAAGAAGAAGAAGAAGAAGAAGAAGAAGAAGAAGAAAAGTACGCTCTATTGAGAACAATTAGGAGCTGTTAATTCGCACCTCCATAAAATTAATGTCGACAAGTTCTATTTACTAAACGTGAAAGATGGCTCGGGTCTGTTAAATGTAGAAGATGCTATCAGTGTTGTGTTTGCGCTTGAAAAACTACATTATGCATAATGAAGTTATATTATCTATATACTATCTGTTTCGAAGAGGAAAAAAAATCATTGAAAAACAGAGATTTTAACAATAGAAAGAAGAATGGGAGGACAAGTAGTCGAAAGAAAATTTCTGATCAGCTATAAAATGTTTAATGATCAATTAATTAATGAAACAATCGAAGAATACTGGAATTGGAGAACACTGGTTGTGAGAGACAAGTTACTCGGACGAAGTTTATAAAGACAAAGATTAATAAAATTGTCAGACCGCAGGGGTGGGAAATAATGTGTGAAAAAGAGAACGAACGTATTAATTATCTTCTGAGTGAGTGCAGTAAGCAAGCACAGTAACAGTATAAATGCAGGCGTAACTGTTTTGGCAAAAGTATCCATTAGGAGTTTAGTGAAGTTCGAATTTAAGGGATGCAGAAGTGGCATGAACGTAGGATTTTGGCTGAAGCATCTCTAGATAATTCTATCGTACGGTGGCTGTCATTTGCAACCTATTAGGACTTGTGCCATGCATGTACATTCTTTTGTTATTTTAGGTACCTATATAGTTGCGAGCAGGTATTGAAACCCTCTCCCACTTAACAGACATGAGCAATTAGGATGTGACAGTCAGTAGTAGGAGAGAAGAACCAAGCTGGTACACATTTAACACTTAAGTAAACTGGGGCCGCATGAAATAAATGGATTTGCTCAAGGGCACAATACAATGCACAGGTGTCGAACTTACGACCTTATGACTATGAGACCAGTATCCTCATCACGGGACTACGCGTCTTTTTCAGTACAGTATAGCATTTAAACACAGCCAAGACATCAGTTATGATTTAACGTCTCTATATTAGTATGTTCACCTAATACCATATTCCTATATTTCCTCACTGTTCTTCCCATTCTAAGTTGAAGCGTTCTTCCATTTGACATTTCATGAAGTTAGTGGATCATTACTAAACTCTTCCAGCTGTTATCTTCATCATTGACGTCGTTTGTAATATTATTTTGAAATTTTTGGCACAGGGCCAGCAATGAAAGGCAAAGTCGACCTTGGAGGAATTTGAATTCAGAATGTAAGGAATGCCGAAAAGCATTTTGCCCCGGGTATTAACGATTCTGCCAGCTCGCCATCTTTTAGATTGCTTGTATTATTAAAACACTTTGATTACAAACACGTTTTCCAGAATAACTTTCTAAAATATCTATGGAACAGACGTACTTTCTAACCTTAATGGGGAAGTATTATAAGCGATCTGTCAAACTGACCGCGGTATATTACTGGTAATTATTTTATCGAATGCAGAGAGATAAATCTTTATGCGGTGGACATCATCAAACGGTGTTTCAAAAATTTTTCATGGATACAGCCTTCATCAAAGGCAAGCGAATATTTTATGGCACTTTCCAGTAACGAGATTGTAAATTTTATTGTGCAAGAGACGCTCAGTAATTGTATTTTTTGTACTTATTTAAAGGGAGAATAAGTATAGAAGTTATCCTTAGTGAAAAGATATTTTTTGCATTTTTGACCATTTGGCACACATTTATACAACTCTTTCTCGCAATTTAAGGTATAAAGACAAAATTAGGCTCGACTCGACAGTTTTTCCTATCAGAACAAAGGAAACAAAAGATTAAGTATTTTAATGAAAACTATTTTAGTGATCTTGCTATTTCTGTGAAGACACTGTCTCTGGGTTACTTAAGCATTTGAAACACTGTTTCTTCTCTCTTCTGTCTCCTCCATAATGTTTTGAAATGCAGAAAAAAAAATTGCTTTCAACGTAAAAATGGTCACATGTGACTTCGGATTCTTTAGTAATATATTTAGAGTATTAGTGAATAAAAAACAATTTTGCAATTTAAAATATTTTCATTATGGTCGCAGTGACATTTAATGCTAATTGTTTATCACAACTAAGAATTATTTAACTTCACGCAGTAATCTTGCATCCCGGTACTGCACCAAATATAAAACAAACTTAACCGTGGAAGCGATATGGATAAATACAACAGTTTGATAACGAAGGGTTAATAGTTTATCGTGGCTTTTTGCTTGTCTGGAATTTTGTAAAAAAAGTAATCAGATGTCGCTGAAGTTCTAAAAGTTCTCCGTTAATCGACGCTTGGATCCTGTTTCAGTCATAGAAACGGATAAGAAATGAATATTTAGATTAAACCCTAGTTTATTGCAATAACATTCCCAGGTGATGGCCGGTTACATGATCCCACATATTCTATTGAAACACGTACAATGGCAATGCATGAATGAAACGCTTGCCACAGGTTTGAATTCAACCTACAGAAATGGTGTACAAGAAATTCACCCGTATACAGTCTTTCATATGGTAATGCACCTTAATTAGTATTGTAATATGTCTTGGAGTGCCTTATTTTAATTACATTGCCAACAATATAGTCATAAATCGTTAAAGAGATCTAAATTAAGATCTTCCATCAAAATTTCATGTTAATTTGTTCTAAATCTCAATTTAGTATTTATTTCAAATTTGGCACAAGGCCAGCAATTTCGGGGGCAGAGATAAGTCGATTAAATCGATCCCAGCGTTCAACTGCTACCTATTTTATAGACTCCGAAAGGATGAAAGGTAAAGACGACCACAGCGAATTTTGAACTCAGGATGTAAAGATGGACGAAATGCCGCTAATTATTTTGTCCGGTGTGCTAACGATTGTACCAGCTCGCCGCCTTAAAATTTAGCTCAATGTTCGTTTCAAAATTTAGCAGAAGGTCAGCAATTTCGGTGGCGGGATTAAGTCGATTACCTTGACCCCAGTGTTCAACTGATACTTATTTTATTGACCCCAAAAGAATGAAAAGCAAAGTCGACTTTAGCAGAATTTGAACTCAGAACGTAATGACGGACGAAATGCCGCTTAACATCTTTGCCAGCTTGACCCCTTATACCTTAGTATAATTCTGCCAGCTTGACCCCCTTATACCTTAGTTCAATATTGACAGTTATTTTAAGAAATTCTTCATTATTTTCAAAATTAATTGAAACAAAAGTAACGTATTTTAACAGAAATTGTTAAGATATGGTGTTATTGTTGTTGTTTTTTAAAGTCAGGTCGGCTTTTAACAAGATTTGTGATCAAAGACAAACCTGCCGAGACCATCCTTTCTTTTTTTAATTATAATATAAACAGAACTATATCATCCAATGGGTCCCGCCTTTTTTCTATGAGATGTTAGCTATCTTCTTAAAAGTTGCAATATTTCACTTTTGACTGGAATTAAATTCATGGATCTTGAATTGTACAAATCATGTTTTACATCCCCAAATCTTGAGTAGTCAAGACCACCATAGTGGAGGTAGAAAAGGTAGTGTGAAGAAACACTGGAAGGCAGAGGTTGCAGTGTTTTGGTGAATGACACTGTGTCAACCAAATAGGTAACGAATTTTGGATGTAGTGTAGGATATCTGAATGATTAGCAGTCGTCCCATTCATGGGGTCGGATCATAAATGCCTTATGGGATTCATTAGTCCTTTGTATATGGTATGCAGTTTGTCGGTGATAAGTTATTTTGGGCTCATTTGATATTTAACTTTGGGTCAATATGAAAAAAAAACATGAATTTAATTTGGTAATACTAGCGACAAAGAATATGAAACTGGATGACAACACCAGACAAACACACACAGGACAATTACAAATTAGTGAAACAGGATACAATAATGGGATTTATTAATAGAGAAGAAACAAATTAACTCAAACGACGAATCAAAAAATTGAAAAACTATAAATATAGCAGTAACAATAGAAAATATTCTAAAAAGTAAAGTTAGAAACAAACTGAGGAAAAGAATAGCTCTGCACAACTATTACTAAAATAAAAATAAGAACATTTTTAAATACTGAATAAACTGTTGCTGAGGATTCCAACGAAGGTGCAGAGATGCAGCTTCATTCACAAGGCAAGGAATTTGAATAACTGTATATATGTACACACACACATACACACATACCACGCATACATACATACATACATACATACATACATACATATAGCAAAAGACAACTAGACACTATTAAATGTGTATTAGTTAATTATATTTCAAATCAAATTACATTCTTAGAAGTGAATGACATACTGAATAATGTGTTCCTGATGGTTTTAATCTTAGAAGATTGAACGGTCACAGCTGACTAACCTGTGGTTAAACAACAATAACAGCATACCTTCTTATCTGGCAAGAAGAATCTGCACAATTGTATCAAATCCTGAAACCAGAGAAAACAACTCCAAGAACTTTAAAATACATTACTCGAAAGACAATACGCAGTCACTTAATAATTAACGATGTGAAGCGTGCAATAAGTGTAGACATTCAAGAATTACAAGAAACATGAAAACACCCTGATACACTCAATACTTTACCTTGTGTATTGACACACAATCCAAGCAACTCGGAAACATCATCTGTCATCCATCAGGATATACCTGTTTTGATGAATGACCTACAAAAGAAAAGGGCACCCAAAACAAAAGAATTAAAATTAAAGGCAACCTAGTCTCAAGAAAGCTTACTGCCAAATGATACACCAAAAAATACAATACCACCAGTCCAAACATGTAACCGTTCTAATTGTACAATCTATATGAACCTCATGGAAAATTCGACATTTGGGATGTGTGGTAAAAAGTTTAGTGGCCGCGTGCATAAAGCTGTACAGGCAAATTAATAACTATATATAATATATATAAATATATTTATATATACTGGGGTACAACATATGTTGTACTCTTATGTAGTACCCTAGTATATATAAATATAACGAAGGAGCATCTACATACTCACTTGAATTGCAAGAAACATCAATCTTTCTGAAATCACTGTCAACTGTCTAAGAAAGGTAGATTATTTATGAGATATTGTGTTTGGATAACAAATACAAGTCAGTCACAGCTGGTACACCTTTTATCATAGATCTCTTGGATCAAGGCTGGTTTAGGTCGAAACAACAGCAGCAACAATAACGACTTGATTAAACAACTACAAGAACCTGATAATATATTAATTTATCAATTTTTCTTAGCATCTTTCAAAATCACAACTATCTGTTTCAGAAACAGACTAGATAAATATTGAATTAATGACATTCTATACGCTAGTATAGCGCCTGCTGGTGTAAGTATTATGTTTCAGAGAGGGCGTTGTTGATGTTGTTTAACGCCAGGTTAAACCTGATCGTGTAAACCTATAATCAAGGACAGTTCACCCGTAACAGTCAGTATTTCAAAGGATATCCTGAACTACTTCGCGGTTGTTTAGGTTGTATGTCATAATTTGAGTTTGATTTCGTTGCCATATCTAGCAGTTTGAGCAACAATTCAGTGGCTCCCTTGTTGATTAATGAAGGATCATTGAAGTTAATCACAAAATTGTTTTCAGTTTAGAGTTACATCGATTTCTCTCCTGAATTGAAAAAAAAAAATTAAAAGCCAATATAATTTTCATCATTTTTTGTATTTAATGCTAACTTTGGTCATTCACATCTACATATGAGAATGAACTGAAATGAAATTGAATTCGAAAGTAGGACATACAAGACAATGCGGTCCTTAGACTGGGTGGCCATATCTAGAATTCTTCTAAACATAAACCTTATCAGCTAAATCCGATAATAAGAAGTGGTAAACTTTGAATAATGACATCATACAATGGCAGATGATGGAAGGGAGAGAAATAGATGGGTGAGAGAGGGGGTAGGGAGAGAAGCAGGTAGACAGATGGACAGATGTGTTGTTGGAAATGAGTGATTGCTAAAGCAGTCCAAAGCATATATCCGCTTCGATAGTGTATATTGAACAGCTTTATAAATATTTAAAGTGCATAATTTATATCAAATTATCATATAAGTCCTCTTATAAACTTATAGCATTGTGTTGATGTAAGAAATTATAGCTTTCCCCCTTCGACCGCACACTCTTTCCCCCTTCCTTCCTCACTACTACTACCACCACCACCACCACCACCATCACCATTACTACTACTACTACTACTACTACTACTACTACTACTACTACTACTACTACTACTGCTACTACTACTACTACTAATTCTACTACTTACTACATTGCAGGATTGGAAGAACATCTGATTTGCCATGCCCTAATAATTAGAAATTGAGCCAAGTTTGATCTCATCCTTCCGGTGCCCATACAAGAGTACCAGTGAAGTATATTGGTCTGATACATCTTACATATGTCCATGCTAGTGTTCATTTGGTCTTGTATAAGGATTGTAATTAACTGCGGTCAAATTTAAGGTCATATCTAATGTAACTGCAAGACAGAGAATATTGCATAATCTACTCTAATTGTAAAGAATTATATTGGCGAAACGAACAACTCCTTTTGCGAGCGTGCATGAATTCATAGGCAACGCATCATACAAAAAGAATTACATGTGATCCCGCTGAGCACGCACTTGGATGTATGTGGCAACAGCAGATTTAAGATCTTTCCCTTCCACAAATTTCTAATAGATGATCAAAAATACAGGAATGCAATGAAACTACATTTTATAAAATACATTTTTACCCAAACTAAATGGGTAATATATATATATATATATATATATATATATATATATATATATATATATATATAAACAAAAGTAAATGAGTATATGCATATATACGTACAGGTATGTGCATACCGACATCCACCTGTATGTATAGGTGCATATCTGGGTACAGGACATTGCAAACAAACGTAGACGAGAACACACGAGCCACATAGAGAACATTCTACTTCATCAGCTACCCACGTTTTAACACCGGCGTTTCGACGAGCTTCGGGCAGGACGCAACGTTAAAACGGCTCGTCCCATGGATCGCAGATTAAATCTGTATACGCAAATTAAATCTATATATATATATATATAACACAGACTCATACACACCACAATAAATTCTGGGACCATCAAAAAAGGCCCACATACACAAACACAAACACATGTATATACACACACAGATAGAGACGTGCACAGAGACACACACACTCACACCATTCTGACCTCTAAGACCAGTCCCCAAAACCACTGAATCATGACAGACTAGCCCAGATACAAAAAAGAAATCCTTTTAATTCTACATTGCTCTTCCTACCCTCCACCCTAACCAGCCTCCCACATTGTCCATTAAACATTCCTTAGCTACACACAAGAGAGAAAATATGTTAAAAAGACAGGTCGATTCCTCTCCAATTTTTTGTAAATTCTTAAATATATCTCCTATGTATATATATATATATATATACTACCAAAGAAACCAACATAATGTTTTATTGAACTCCTAATACCTTCTGTTGAATACTCTCTTTTAAACTGTTTTTCACATTTTCTTATTATTACCAAAGAATGTGTATATGTATTTTAATACTTTTGTGACAACCAGTACCCAACACAACAAAGCTTATAAAAAGCTTTACATTTTACTTTTGACAATCTTTTCCTAAAAAAGTGAAACCGATCAAGTGAATAAACATCTTTAAAATTGCATTTTCAAACCTTCTTTCATATATATTTCCACTCGTGCGGTATCTTACAACTTTACCTTGTTTTATATATATATATATATATATATATATATATATATATATATATATATATATATATATATATATATATATATATATATATATATATATATATATATATATATATATTTATATATATATATATATGTATGTATGTATGTGTGTGTATGTTTGTGTGTGTGTGTGTATGTGTGTGTGTACATGAGAAATCCTTATCAAAAAAGTTAATTCCCCAAGCCAGATTACCACTGGATATTACTATAAATAATGTTCTCATTAATGCTTCTGAAATAACTGGAAAAATTCCCTTGAACTACATTTTATAAAAAAAATTCCTACCACAATTAAACGTGTAAAAATATATGTATAACAATTGAGCAATAATACTTTTAAAAAACTTATTTTCCAGACGAAACGAAACCAAATTACCACTGGATATTATTATTAATAATGTTCTCTTTACTGTTACAAAAATAGCTTGAAAACTTTACTTAAGTAACCAACATACAACACACACATGCCCCCCCCCCCCCTCTCTCTCTCACACACACACACAAACACATATTTAAAAGCCTTTCCAAATAAGGTGGAGATGGAGTATATGTAATCTGGGTATACCCCCCCTTTTAAATTTTGTTTTTTTTACGGAATCCTATGTTTCAGACCATGGAGAATCCGATTCTGGAAAAAATTTTTCAAAAATCTCAATTTCAAAATTTCGATTCCCCCCCCCACCTCGGTTTTTATATAGATTCACAGGGTAAACCTAACCCTAACTGAAGACGAAAACAATACCTATTGTCATAGGTGCCCTGGGAATGACAGCGAAACGGGCTGATTACTACCTAGATCAGATTCCAGGAAACCCCAAAATCGCTGAAGTTCAAAAGATAGTGCTCATGGGAACTGCCCATATCCTACGTAAAATACTGTCTATGTGATCTCAAATTTTAAAGCAAACACATAATTTTCTTATGGTTTCTTAAACATTCACTTGAACAAAACTGTACAAATCCAAATATATGGTACTCTAGGCATAACACCTACATGAACTTCTAACTTGTTGTCTCTTGAGGTCTCTGGGTGAGACTTGGATCCAACTTGTACAAATGCAAAACAAAAGTCAAACATAAAATAATAATAATAATAATAATAATAATAGTTAACGATCAGATATCAATATGAAGGTGCTTTGATATAATTCGTTCCTACTGCTAGAAGAAATGATAAATCCGATAATGTCGTGTGTTGCCTGTCTCGATTTCTCTGATAAGTAGAGAAGATCAAATACAGTAATCTTGAAATTTCTAAGTAAACATGCATACGCATACACACACACACGCACGTGCGCTCGCGCGCGCATGCATGCATGCATGTATATATGTATGTATGTATGTATGTGTGTGTATGCACACACATTGATATCTAAGTAGACTATATACAACAATTATGCTAAATAAAATCGGTTAGAATAAATATTTCTTTTTCAAATTACAAACAGAAAAATATCTTGATTCCCGTGAGAAATAACAAAACATCGGATAGTGGCTTCATCAAGTGTCGAGTAATTCTGCAGTGTTATTTCCATATTGTGCATTTAAACACAGGGATCTAGTAGCTACGCACCGACACATGCAAAACGTGTGTAATACGTATATATGTTAATTTGCATGTTTTTATGAATGGAAAGTTATATATACATACATCATGCATAAACATGCACCTACATTCACACGCACACAGACGTATATACCTTAAGGCACATATACATACATACACACATACATGCATACATACATCCACACATACATACATTCATACATACATACATACATACATATATGCATACATACATACATACATGCTTATCAGGTTACTCGACGCATTCATCACGGCTACGTCTTTGAAGCTGCGTCGCCAACAACATTTAATGGTGTTTGTTATATCCTTATTTTCGAGTATGTATACTGAGATACATGTTTGTATTTCGACATCGTTTACATGCAATGGAATGGAGCGACTCCTTTGCAGTGTAAATAGTTGACCCGAGATACAAAAACTCAGTACATTCCGATATCACTTTTAAATTTTCTATGGGAAATTATAATATTTCTGTAATTAATTTTAAATTTCTTTGTTAGATTTTTCACGCAGTCACTTATTGCCTGGGGTAGGATTAGGTAATTAACGGCTCAAACTGAACCCAAGACTTACCCATATTTGATCTTGCATGTCAGAACGGAGTTGTCAACTATGATTTGGCGAAATTTCATGTATAAATGTTTTAGTTTTACTTTCTTTTATCAATATTTTTGCTTTCTTTTCTGAAATTTATGAATTCCCTGCAGTTTGTTATTACGAGTGCATCATCAACGGTTCTAGAACTCCACCGCCTGAGCATCTAATTTGGTTTGGACTTTACTGCCGAAATTTGACAGCCGATATATGAATCTAACGATTCATACATCGGCAGTCAGGCATGTATGATTCCTCCTCCACCGCCTCTTCTTCTTCTTCTTCTTCTTCTTCTTCTTCTTCTTCTTCTTCTTCTTCTTCTTCTTCTCCTTCCTTTTCTTCTTCCTCCTCCTCCTCGTTTTCTTCTTCATCATCCTCTTCCTCTTCTTCTTTTTCCTCTCCCTATTCTTCTTCTTCTTCATCATCTTTTTCTTTTTCTTCTTCTTCATCATCATCATCATCATCTTCTTCCTCTTCTTCTTTTTCCTCTCCCTCTTCTTCTTCTTCTTCTTCTTCTTCTTCTTCTTCTTCTTCTTCTTCTTCTTCTCAGTTCCTTTATTTTTCTTGTTATTGTTATGGAGTTATGGACCACCTTGATCTGCTAGATTGACGTTTCTGTTTGTGTTTTAGCCTCAGGTAAGCTCTGGTCAAGTAGATCTATAGTATTTACATATGTCATAGGAAGTTAGATTGGGTGAGAAAAGTGGTGAGGACGTCGACAAACGAGCGTTCATTTATCCAGGTTAGTGTTTGACAGTAAGAGAACTCTATATGATTGACTCTATCGCAAAAATATTTTACTGGCATCGACTGAATTGATTAAAATATTCTGGGATTTTTCTAACAAGCGAATTTCTTCTATTAGCAGACACAGACACAGACACACAAACACACACTCACACACACACACAAAACTACGTCAAATACACGCACGCACGCACACACACACACACACACACACACACACACACGCATACACACACATACACACGCGTATATCATATATGTGAATAATCCACACGTACACACACAAAACTACGTCAAATACACACACGCACATATATTCACAGACAGAGAAGTACGTACAAGAGTACGGATACACTTAAAGTTTATTCAACTTGTTTTGTTGATAAATTGTACAAAGTGTCAAGAATCTGATATCTTGTAAGTATATTCTTATGTACTTTTATTCTTTTATTCTATTATTCTTTTATTCTTTTACTTGCTTCAGTCATTAGACTGCGACAATATTGCAGCACCGCCTTGAAGCGGTTTTAGTCGAACAAATTGATCCCAGAAGTTATTTCTTAAGCCTACAACTGTATCTATCGGGGTCTTTTGCCGAACTGCTAGATTACGGGGACGTAAATAAACCAACACTGGTTATCAAGAGGTGATGGAGTGACAAACACACAAACACACACACACACACATATATATATATATGACGGGCTTCTTTCAGTTTCCACCTACCAAATCCACTCACAATACTTTGGTCGGCCCAAGGCTATATTAGAAGACACTTGCCCAAGGTTCCACGAAGTGGGACTGAACCTGGAACCATGTGGTTGGGAGGCAAGATTCCTACAACAGATCCACGCTTGCGCTTATGTATATAGTCTTTTACTTGTTTCATATATTAATAATAAATATTAATCGAAGCGAACAGTATTAAGTACCTATTGTGGCCGATCTTACCGATCGGTGTCACGCTAGAGGTTCAAGAGGTTCAACAGAGTGTTAGGTAACAGCCCGATTATGTAACACTGAGTTCTCCAGTGATGGCAGTTATGGAATGAAATATGGCGACTGCTCTCTATTGTTGAAGGTGACACATCCGGATTGTGGCTGCTGTGAAAGAGATGATGAAACGAACTGAGTAAGAGTTCAGTTGAGAGTTATGTCCCTTGGTACCTAAACACAATCTCTGGGCGTGTTGCAGGGTGACAAAAGTTTTCTGGAAAAGAGTGTATGGGAAATGTGTGAATTATTAAGGTTGGTATTCTTGTAGAAATGGAATGTGCAGCGTTTCGTGGGGAGGGGTGCCCAAAGGCCGCATACGCATTTGTGTGTTCGTTAGTGTGTTTTCTTTCTTTTATGTTTTGGTTAAATTTTTGGAGCATTTATGTATGCATAGAGTGTCTGTAGGGGTACAATATGTGCGGAGTCCTTTATTGGGGTGGTTGAAAAGGGACTATTGGGTAGATGTCCGCCGTGCTAGGTTATGTGTATTTGTGACCTGGCTCCTTTGGATTTTAACTTGTTCTGATCAATGGCTCACCGCTTTCGCTCACGGCATTTCATCAACCAAGCGGATATGGAAACTTCAGAGAAGGGGTTCTTCGCCTCGTGGAATTAAAGAATTGGCAGAAAGGTGGCTTCAGACAGTGCTGCTTGTCAGCTTTTGTTGTTTCTTGACGAATAAGGTAACTAAGTTACCAAAATATTGGTAAGTTTACGTGAGACGTAAACTTTCTACAGACCTAGAATGATTTCAACAACAAAACCTGTTATCAGCTCTGGACATCAATGGTATGATAATTTGAACCTTACACTCTTATATTATATCATACACACATACACATGTACATATATGTATATATATATATATATATATATATATATATATATATATATATATATATATATATATACACCCATATATATATATACACACATACACATGTACATATATATATATATATATATATATGTATGTATATATGTTATAAACCTATATGCCTGTGTCTGTCTGTGTATCTGACTAATAGGTCTCTCTCTCTCTCTCCCCCCACACACACATATATATATACATATACATACACACACACACACACACATATATATATATATATGGGTGTACTGCGTATTCGTAACTAACTGAAAGATAAATTAAAATTTAATAATTTTGAAAACATGAAATTTGCGGTAGAAAACCGTAAAAGGCTATATTATTGACGTTGTTGCAGTGGTGGTGGTGGTGATGGTGGTGGTGGTGGTGGTGGTGGTGGTGGATATAATGCCGTTTTTGTTGAAGTCGACGTCATTGTCGTTGTTGTTATAGATGTAATATGATTTTTTTTTCTGTTCATGCCAATTTATTATTAATGCATAAAGTTGGACAACGTGTATAGACACACCCTGAAATAGCAGAAACTAGTTCGGCTGCAAAACATACAAAAAAAAAACATAAATTAAAATGTGAAAGAAACAACAAACAAGACAGTGATAGAAACAAAAACAAACAAAAAAAGAAACAAGGGCAACAGCAGTTAAAATTGCAAAGGAACATTACACATACACACACAAAAACACGCACACGTATATATATTTATGTAGATATATATATATATATATATATATATATATATATATATATATATTAATAGTTATCGCCAAGCCAACATGGCAGTCCCAAAATTAGGACGAAAGCTGCCGTGAATTAGCTCCAAGAAGCCATCGCCTCTAGCAGATAGTCAGCAGCGCCGCCTGGCTAAGGCTTGGCTGCTCTGCATTGACAAGGGGCAACACCCTGAAACTAGTCTAGTCTGCAGATGCCAAACCAGCAGGGGGACACTGCTGACCTCCCCTGTTCGAAGGTTATAAAGGACACAGGTTTCGTGTGTCACATAGCTAGCTAGAGGCGATGGCTTCTTGGAGCTAATTCACGGCAGCTTTCGTCCTAATTTTGGGACTGCCATGTTGGCTTGGCGATAACTATTAATTTCCAGTACCGCTGCCGTAGTCTCCTTTAGAGAGACTTAGAAATATTAATAACTCTATATATATATATATATATGAAAGAAAGTTTGAAAATGCACTTATTTTTAAAAAATATTTATTTACTTAACCGGTTTCACTTTTTAGAAAAAGATTATCAAAAGTCTTTGAGAATAATAAAAAATGTTAAAAACAGTCTGAGTATTAAAATGTATATATACATTCTTTGATGATAAAATATATTTAAAGTATAAAGCTTTGTATGAACTTTGTAGTGTTACATACTGATTGTCATATTAAGGTGAAATTGTTAAAAACAGTGTTAAAAACAGTGTATGAAAATACGCATATGGAAAAATACATATACATATACATATTCTCATACATATTCTTTGACAATCGAATAAAATTGAGAAGGAACTGACCTGGCCTTTTTCTCTTGTGTATATTGAAGGAATGTTTTACTGTCTTAAGAGACAGTATGACTGGCTAGCTGGGGTGGGAGGGAAGAAGAGTTAAAGAAGATTTTTTTATTTTTGGTTGGTCTGTGACAGTCTGTCATGGTTCACTGGTTTTTGGGACTGGTTCTGTGCACATCTCTATGTGTGTGTATATATGTGTGTTTGTGTCCGTGTGTGTGTGTGTGTGTGTGTGTGTGTGTGTGTGTGTGTGTGTGTGTGCCGTTTTTATTGGTCCCAGAGTTTATTGTGGAATGTGTATATGAGTGTGTGTTTGAGTGCTTTTTGTGTCGGTGGGGATGTTAGGTGTGTGTACGTGAGACTGTGCGTATATCTCTTTATCTGAGTGTGTATGTGTTGTTTTGATCGTCTTTGTGGTGTGTGTGTGTGTGAGGGTGTGTACGTATGTGTGCGTATGTGTGTGTATGTATGTGTGCATCTGTGTGTGTGCGTGGGAGTGTTTTGTGTGAGTGTGGGAGTGTGTGTGTGTCTCTCTGTCTGAGTGGGTGTGTTGTTTTAAATACCTTGTGGTATGTGTGTGTGTGTGTGTGTGTAATCAAACGTATGTGTGTGATGGTTCATATGTATGTGTATGCCTATGTCTGTATGTGTGCGTGTGTGGCATGTGTATATGAGTATGTGTGTGTTTTTTTATCTATGGTAGGATGGTGTGTGTATGTGTGTGCACGTTTGTGTGAGTGTGTATGTGTGTGAATAATATTTGTTAGGGTGTTGTGTGTGCGCATGTGTGTGTATGTGTATATGTGTTTGTTCGTGTGTGTGCGTGAGTGCGTTTGTGAGTGCGTGTGTATGTGTGTTTGTGTGTGTTTATGTGTCGGTGGGGATGTTAGGTGTGTGTACGTGAGACTGTGCGTATATCTATTTTTCTGAGTATGTATGTGTTGTTTTAATCGTCCTTGTGATGTGTGTGTGTGGGAGAGAGCGCAACCGTATGTATGTGTGAGGGTGTGTACATGTGTGTGCGTCTGTGTGTGTATGTATGTGTGCATCTGTGTGCATCTGTGTGTGTGCGTGGGAGTGTTTTGTGTGAATGTGGGAGTGTGTGTATACGTGAGTGTGTGTGTGTCTCTCTCTGTGTCTGAGCGAGTGTGTTGTTTTAAATACCCATTGTGGTGTGTGTGTGTGTGTGTGTGTAAGCAACCGTATGTGTGTGTGATGGTTCATATGTATGTGTATGTCTGTATGTGTACGTATGTTTATTTGTGTTGTGTGTTGGTGGGGGTGTTATATGTGTGTACGTGAGTTTGTGTGTGTCTCTAAGTATGTTTGTGTTTGAGTTGTCATTGTGGTGCGTGTGTGTGTGAGGGAGCAACTGTATGTGTGTGCATGAGGGTGTATGTGTGTGTGAGCATGTATGTGTGTGTTGTATTTATTAGGTGTCCTTGTACGTTGGATTTATCCAGGTGAGGTGTATGTGTGTGCATGTGTGTTCCGTGTATGTTGGTACTGGGTATGCGTTTGTATGTGTGTGTACGTGGGTATGGTTTGTGTAGTTTCCTGGTGTATATGTGTACATGTGTGTGTGCGCTGTAATTGTGAGTGATTAGTTTTGTTTGTATTGTTAGTACAGTATATGTGTGTATACGTGTGCGTGTGTTTGTGTGAGTGCGTCTATGTGGCTTGTATTTGTCGGGGAGGTGTGTCATTGTGTGTGCATGCTTCTGTGCATGTGTGCTTGTGGGTGTTTGTTGTGATTGTTGGGATTGTATTGTGTGTGTTTTTCTTTTGAGTGTGTATGTGACAATTTTACTGGGGAACAGGCGTATGGTGTTTGTATGTGTGTGTACATATGTATGCAAATATGCGTGTGTGAATATGATTTGTGGTTGCCGGAGTGATGTGTAGGTGTGTGCATGTACCTGTTTGCATATGTGTGTATGGGTGTTGGTTGTGGTTGCTACAATTGTATTGTAAGTATATATATGCGCATGTGTTCTTTCTTGAAATGTATGTGGATTTGTGCTCTGGTGTGGAGATACTGTGATTGTGTGTGTGTGTATATATGTGTGTAAGTGTGTTCGTGTCGGAGGTTTGCATTGTATTGATGTGTGTGATTTTGCGTATCTGTGTGTCTTTGTTTTGGGCGTGCACCTGGGGAGGAGGCTTATGTTAGAGTATGTTGAGCTGTGGTCTGTATTTTTGAATAAGATTATTTTCCTTATTTATTCGTGTTTGGTCAGTGGTGTTGTCTGAGCATTGGTATAATGGGAAAACTAGGAATTTGGGAGACTTGTTTTGTGCACACAGATCTAAATGCCCACTGAGTGGTATCTGTCTTGTGGTGGGATCCCTCAATTGTTGGCGGTGGACTGTCATCCTTTCTCTGAGAGTAAGGCTCGTTTGCCCTATGTATTCTTTGTGGCACCCTTCACACCTTATGGCATAAAGTAAATTTTTTGATGCGCAGGTGAAGTTATTTTTTATGACAAAAGTGTGTCCCGACTGGAATCTGTATGTTGTTCCTTCCATGAGGTGGATGCAGGTCCTGCAGTTGGAACGACCACATTTTTTGACAGTAGGTGGTGGGCTTGTGTTGGGCAATTTTGCATTCGTGAGTAGGTTTTTTAGGGATTTGGGTTGTCTTTTACTTTTTATTATTTTATGGGTTGCGAGTACTCTTTTTAGACGTGGGTCTTGATTCAGTAGTGGGATGTTTTTGTATATTATTGTGTAAGCTTCTGCATTTCTAGGATTGTGTGTTGAGAGATATGGGAGACTATTTAACGTGCCGTGTATGTGTTTCGGTTTTCGCAGGTCATGGGTAGCAATTGCCTTGGCCCGTTCTATTCCATTGTCAACTAATGATGCTGGGTAATGTCTTTCGAGGAGAATTGCCTTTAGTTCTTCGAGTCTTTTATTTCGAGTTCTATAATTAGAAACAATTGTGCAAATTCTTCTCGCAAGGTTGAAGGGAATGTTTGTCTTTGTATGTTTTGGGTGATTGGAGGTGAACAGAAGGTATTGCTTGGAATCAGTCGGTTTGTAATGAATATCAGTCTCAATGCTGGTACCCATTTTTACAATGAGAATGTCAAGGACACCTAATAAATACAACACACACATACATGCTCACACACACATACACCCTCATGCACACACATACAGTTGCTCCCTCACACACACACGCACCACAATGACAACTCAAACACAAACATACTTAGAGACACACACAAACTCACGTACACACATATAACACCCCCACCAACACACAACACAAATAAACATACGTACACATACAGACATACACATACATATGAACCATCACACACACATACGGTTGCTTACACACACACACACACACACACCACAATGGGTATTTAAAACAACACACTCGCTCAGACACAGAGAGAGACACACACACACTCACGTATACACACACTCCCACATTCACACAAAACACTCCCACGCACACACACAGATGCACACAGATGCACACATACATACACACACAGACGCACACACATGTACACACCCTCACACATACATACGGTTGCGCTCTCTCCCACACACACACATCACAAGGACGATTAAAACAACACATACATACTCAGAAAAATAGATATACGCACAGTCTCACGTACACACACCTAACATCCCCACCGACACATAAACACACACAAACACACATACACACGCACTCACAAACGCACTCACGCACACACACGAACAAACACATATACACATACACACACATGCGCACACACAACACCCTAACAAATATTATTCACACACATACACACTCACACAAACGTGCACACACATACACACACCATCCTACCATAGATAAAAAAACACACACATACTCATATACACATGCCACACACGCACACATACAGACATAGGCATACACATACATATGAACCATCACACACATACGTTTGATTACACACACACACACACACACATACCACAAGGTATTTAAAACAACACACCCACTCAGACAGAGAGACACACACACACTCCCACACTCACACAAAACACTCCCACGCACACACACAGATGCACACATACATACACACACATACGCACACATACGTACACACCCTCACACACACACACACCACAAAGACGATCAAAACAACACATACACACTCAGATAAAGAGATATACGCACAGTCTCACGTACACACACCTAACATCCCCACCGACACAAAAAGCACTCAAACACACACTCATATACACATTCCACAATAAACTCTGGGACCAATAAAAACGGCACACACACACACACACACACACACACACACACACACACACACACACACACGGACACAAACACACATATATACACACACATAGAGATGTGCACAGAACCAGTCCCAAAAACCAGTGAACCATGACAGACTGTCACAGACCAACCAAAAATAAAAAAATCTTCTTTAACTCTTCTTCCCTCCCACCCCAGCTAGCCAGTCATACTGTCTCTTAAGACAGTAAAACATTCCTTCAATATACACAAGAGAAAAAGGCCAGGTCAGTTCCTTCTCAATTTTATTCGATTGTCAAAGAATATGTATGAGAATATGTATATGTATATGTATTTTTCCATATGCGTATTTTCATACACTGTTTTTAACACTGTTTTTAACAATTTCACCTTAATATGACAATCAGTATGTAACACTACAAAGTTCATACAAAGCTTTATACTTTAAATATATTTTATCATCAAAGAATGTATATATACATTTTAATACTCAGACTGTTTTTAACATTTTTTATTATTCTCAAAGACTTTTGATAATCTTTTTCTAAAAAGTGAAACCGGTTAAGTAAATAAATATTTTTTAAAAATAAGTGCATTTTCAAACTTTCTTTCATATATATTTCCACTCGTACGGTATTCCACAACTTTACTTTATTATATATATATATATATATATTTATTTATTTATTTATTTATGTGTTTCAGCCAAGTGGCTGCGGTCATGCTGGTGCACACACGCATACATATTTGAAGTAATGGTTATGTTAAATGAAGTTTAAAATAAAAATAAAACAAACTAGTACTATCTGTAATAACGTTATGTATCATAACAGAAGAAGACATCAAAAGTGCACAGGACGTCTATCTGTTAGAGGATAATGTTAAGAAAAACCTTAGCCATGGCGCCGACTCCAACGACATCACCAATAACTCAGACCTCCAAGTGAAACATCTCTGATAAGGAAGTAGAAATCGGTTAAAGGAACCCCCCATGTATATATATATATATATATATATATATATATATATATATATATATATATATATATATATATATATATATATATAATGAGTGAATGAGAGAAAGCGAGAGACAGAGAGAGGGATGCACACACTCGCAAACACATATGCATAGGAAAGCTAAGTTTTCATCAAACTCTGTAATATTCTAAATTTCTTACTTTTCTCCCGTGTATTTTGTACACATATACATTCACATGCATGTATACATATATATAGGTCTGTGTGTGGGTGTGTGTGTGTGTGTGTGTGTTAGTATTACATACGTACATGCATAAATAACAGTTGCGTACGTACATAATGTCTTGTTTGTGTTTGCATACGTGAACATATATATATGTATGTATGTATGTATGTATGTATGTATGTATGTATGTATGTATGTATGTATATATGTCTGCTTGTATATATGTATCTATGTACACATACATACATACACTCACATGCGTATATTATAAGTTTGTAAGTGTGGAGCCGATTTGATTGCGAGTTTGTAGGTTAATAATGTATAGATGTTTAACTATGTTTATACATACATGCATATGTGTACATTATAGTGTTGATGTTTTCGTGTGGGAAATAAATTTGTAATAAATACCGAAAAAGTATATGTATTTGTGCCTGCATATGCTTGTATGCATACGAGTGTGTATAACAAAGTGCGCGCGCGCCTGTGGATATTTATGTATATATTTGTTTTGTTGGTGTAGGGAGAGTCAGACTTCATTGTAGGTATTTCATATTCCTATGCGTTTTCTGTATATTTGCATTGATCTAGAATGAGTTAAGAAAATAAGAGGACATATAAAGAAAAGGAAATCAGTAAAGCGTTGACTTTTAAGTAGATAAGTGGCTAGCGTGTATTAAGCGTGGAATAAATTGAACGATATATATATATATATATATATATATATATATATATATATATATATATATATATGGAGCACTCCGTCGGTTACGACGATGAGGGTCCCAGCTGATACGATTAATGGAACAGCCTGCTCATGAAATTAACGTGCAAGTGACTGAGCAATCCACAAACGCATGTACCCCTAAAGTAGTCCTCAGAGAGACTCAGGGTGACACATAGCGTAACAAGGCCGGCCCTTTGAAATACAGCTACTACTCATTTATGCCAGCTGAGTGGACTGGAGCAACGTGAAATAAAGTGTCTTGCTCAAGGACACAACGCGTCGCCAGGAATCGAACTCACAACCTTACGATATATATATATATATATATATATATATATATATGCACACACACCCTATATAGTACATGTATAAACAGGGCTTTTCTCTGTAGCTCAAAATCAATTATGAAAAACCTTAATCGATTTCCGAATCTTATTGAACCCTCATCAGAGGCATCTACACGAATTTGACCAAACCCAGAGAAAAAAAAAACCCAGTCAATCTGTTTATATACTCAGCATTTAGAGTAGCTACAGAAAACTGGGATTAATAATGCGTATGCTGTAAATATTAACAGTTTGTTCTAAATATCAGGGGCTTGTCAACAGGGATCTCGGTCCACACCGTATCGAGGTATAATATATGTAATCTATATAGTACATGTATAAATATATAAAGCTAGTTTAGCTATTTCTCCGTAGATTGAGAAAAATTGTTAACTTTAATCCATTTCCGAATTTTATTGCGTTCTCATAAATCTTTGCTGCTTCACCAGAAACGCTGACTTACAGGATTCAGCACAAATGTAGAGTATTATTTAATGCATTATAACTGAAAGGTTCCAATTTCCAGTCCTCAGAGTTTCTCGTTTCCGATCATCAGCTGACAAACCGAACCTGATTTTATTTTGAAATATCCGCTGTGTGAGTATTTTTGAAATATGAAATGAAAGCTGAAGAAGCTTTTATGCTAATGACTGTTTTTTTTTTCTGTAAAAACCTTTGTGGACGATAAGTGTAAAAACCGCTGCTTCAAGAATACGCTTCTGATTTCATTTCTGGTTTACGTGGTAATGTTAATATAAACGTCTTAAACTCCATACAAGCAAAGTCATAAAATTGCGTTCCTGCTTAAGCAATGTTCCTAAGTGATACTTCAAGTACTACTTTAGAATACATCACACACGTGATTAGCAGCTACTAATCACGTGTACTATATCTTTCACAGAAATATGACAAAATCTACATTTTCGGTTGCATTTTGGAGCTCCAAGGGTTTCACTTTCTCTTTTGTTTATTAGGTATTCATTAAAAATTTCCTGTTCTTCGATTGCAAATGTATAGCCTTAGAATTGTGATGTAGCGGTCACGAGTCCGAGAGAAGCTTCGCTTCATGTCGATATTGCTGACTTCTTCAAGCCATCGGTGAACATACCTATACATGGTCTTTTTTGACATGTTGATCACTTCACATCCGAGTTTTCTTTGAGGTATGCTAGTCTGGCAGTTTTGGGGTTGTATAGCACTAAGATATGTATTTATTTTTGCTACTGTTGTTTAGGAAGAGCTGTCTGAGAGAGAGACTAAGTCTCTATCTCAATTCTAAACCTCTATATCAAGCCTTTATCTCCCTTGGTAGAACCTTTCGATATCACTATGTATGTATGTATATATATATATATGTATGTACGTATGAATGTATGTATGACTCTGTGGTTAGGTGCAAGTATGGTTGTGGTATCGGGTTCTGCTCAAGTCAGGGATCGACCAAATCGTTAGACAGAAAGTGTGTGGAAACCCGTTGTATGTATGTATGTGTGTGTGTGTGTGTGTGTGTGTGTGTGTGTGTGTGTGCGCGCGTGTCTTTGTGCATGTGTTTGTCCCCCATCACCGCCTGCCAACCAGTGTTGGTGTATTTACGACCCCCTAACTTAGTGGTTCGGCCAAAGAGAACTGATAGAATAAGTACTAGGCTTGAAAAATAAGTCCTGGGGTTGATTTTTTCGATCAAAATCCTTCAATGTGGTGCTCCAGCATGGCCGCAGTCGAATGACTGAAACAAGTAAAAGAATAAAAGAATATGTGTGTGTGTATGTGTGTGTGTGCACACTTTCACACACATATATGCACACTCACACGCGTGCGTGTACACACGCATGCACACGCAAGATGACAACTGTAGCTCAAGGTTGTTCTACACACTAAAGTACAGTAGTGTATCACGTATGCAACACAGTAAGTTTAAAGCTTCCAGCTTGTAGAATTAACCTAGAGATTTGAAGATAAAATGTCCGTTTAAGTGTGATTGAATGCAATTTAATAAACCGTTGTTTGTGTCTATTCCAAATAATCATTATGTATAGTAAGTTCTTTCATTGGTTTCGATGTATGTAGATCTAGTAGCCAATATTGTAGCCATCAAGCAATCAACATAGACAGATGATTTGTTTTCAGTGGTGAAGGTTTCTGTAGAATCAGCCACTCATTTTAGAAATGCTGAAGGCAGAAACCTGATGCAAACGTTTGCCACATACACAAAGTACAACATATCTCTGACTTTTCTATAAAAGTTCTCTATCGTCTGAGTTAGTTGCCTTTACTAGTGTTTAAAGACTAAACCCCATCTGGTATGTTAAATGCGTAACAAACCAGAAATGTCTAAGTTTTTGCACACATATATCATGTAATTGGTGGGCCATTGGCATTTCGGAATGCGTCCTCCCTTTCTAGGATCTTGTTTTTCCTATTACAGGATGTCTAAAAGCCACCTTACTCATCAAGCAGGTTTGATAATGTTACCAGTTTAGTTGTCGATGTCCAGACAATATAACATGTTGTACTGGGCTATATGTTGCCAGTAGCATTCGAGAGTAACCTAATAAGAAATCATTATAGATATTATTTATTATAGTGCATATATATCATTGGAACCACAATCGAACATTCCTATCAAAGTCTGTTCGCAATTCACGAATTTCCGTTGCTCATGGCAACTACTCCTCAGGGAGGTTTAATCGTCTAAGAGTTTATCAATGAATGTTCAAGCAAGCTGTCCTCTGCTGTGTCTCCCGTGAGTTGGTTCACACTATAGTAGCTTGTGTATAACTTCCTGTTTACTTCTCCAGCAATGTCCGGCAAACCCTAACCGCCTTTGAGCAATTGTACATATTATCTTGGGCAAGGTTTCGTAGAAAGTTTCATTTTTAATACATTTACAGCAGATCAGGTTTTGTGAAACTCTCAGCATCTTAGTGTATGTACCATCTAGTTTCTTCTCGAGTGCTTACGTTAGGATTCATGTATTTGATCCATACAACAGTGATTCAAATGATATTTTGAATGATATTTTGATTTTTCTGGGTAGCTCTGCTTGGCATGTCTTTTCCGCTTTACTCATTGCAGCCTAGGCTTTGATAAAAAGACGCTCGAATGTATATGTATGTATGTATGTATGTATGTATTTATATATGTATGTGTGTGTGTGTGAGTGTGTGTGTGTGTGTGTGTGTGTGTGTGTGTGTGTGTAAATTTAATATTTATGTGTTGGGTATGTTCATAGTACTAAGCCGATGTATCACGTTCACATATACCCACTCACATATATATACACACATACATATACATAGACACACAGATATTCCATGCGCTAGTGAGGGTGATGTCTATGTATATGTATGTGTGTTTATATGTGTATATAAATATGTATATGTATGTATATATATATATATATATATATATATATATATATATATATATATATATATATATATATATATATATATATAACACCTACAGACAGGTATCAGGGACTGCAATGGGGACTAAAGTTGCCCCTGCAAACCTGGTGATGGCCTACTTAGAATTGCAGATCTACGACAAATCCAAAACTAGATACGGCCTGTCTTTCCACCAATACCTGTTGAAGAATTGGAAACGTTACTTGGATGATTGCCTCATCCTATGGTCCCACACACTCGACCAACTCTTTGACTTCAAAACTCTAATTAACAGTGTCAACAACCATATCCAATTTACAATGGAATACAGTCAAGACCAACTTCCTTTTCTTGACATTCTCATTATAAAAATGGGTACCAGCATTGAGACTGATATTCATTACAAACCGACTGATTCCAAGCAATACTTTCTGTTCACCTCCAATCACCCAAAACATACAAAGACAAACATTCCCTTCAACCTTGCGAGAAGAATTTGCACAATTGTCTCTAATTATAGAACTCGAAATAAAAGACTCGAAGAACTAAAGGCAATTCTCCTCGAAAGACATTACCCAGCATCATTAGTTGACAATGGAATAGAACGGGCCAAGGCAATTGCTACCCATGACCTGCGAAAACCGAAACACATACACGGCACGTTAAATAGTCTCCCATATCTCTCAACACACAATCCTAGAAATGCAGAAGCTTACACAATAATATACAAAAACATCCCACTACTGAATCAAGACCCACGTCTAAAAAGAGTACTCGCAACCCATAAAATAATAAAAAGCAAAAGACAACCCAAATCCCTAAAAAACCTACTCACGAATGCAAAATTGCCCAACACAAGCCCACCACCTACTGTCAAAAAATGTGGTCGTTCCAACTGCAGGACTTGCATCCACCTCATGGAAGGAACAACATACAGATTCCAGTCGGGACACACTTTTGTCATAAAAAATAACTTCACCTGCGCATCAAGAAATTTACTTTATGCCATAAGGTGTGAAGGGTGCCACAAAGAATACATAGGGCAATCGAGCCTTACTCTCAGAGAAAGGATGACAGTCCACCGCCAACAATTGAGGGATCCCACCACAAGACAGATACCACTCAGTGGGCACTTAGATCTGTGTGCACAAAACAAGTCCCCCAAATTCCTAGTTTTCCCATTATACCAATGCTCAGACCAAACACGAATAAATAGGGAAAATAATCTTATTCAAAAATACAGACCACAGCTCAACATACTCTAACATAAGCCCCCTCCCCAGGTGCACGCCCAAAACAAAGACACACAGATACGCAAAATCACACACATCAATACAATGCAAACCTCCGACACGAACACACTTACACACATATATACACACACACACAATCACAGTATCTCCACACCAGAGCACAAACCCACATACATTTCAAGAAAAAACACATGCATATATATACTTACAATACAATTGTAGCAACCACAACCAACACCCATACACACATATGTAAACAGGTACATGCACACACCTACACACCACTCCGGCAACCACAAATCATATTCACACACGCATATTTGCATACATATGTACACACACATACAAACACCATACGCCTGTTCCCCAGTAAAAATGTCACACACACTCAAAAGAAAAACACACACAATACAATCCCAACAATCACAACAAACACCCACAAGCACACATGCACAGAAGCATGCACACACAATGACACACCTCCCCGACAAATACAAGCCACATAGACGCACTCACACAAACACACGCACACGTATACACACATATACTGTACTAACAATACAAACAAAACTAATCACTCACAATTACAGCGCACACACACATGTACACATATACACCAGGAAACTACACAAACCATACCCACGTACACACACATACAAACGCATACCCAGTACCAACATACACGGAACACACATGCACACACATACACCTCACCTGGATAAACCCAACGTACAAGGACACCTAATAAATACAACACACACATACACCCTCATGCACACACATACAGTTGCTCCCTCACACACACACGCACCACAATGACAACTCAAACACAAACATACTTAGAGACACACACAAACTCACGTACACACATATAACACCCCCACCAACACACAACACAAATAAACATACGTACACATACAGACATACACATACATATGAACCATCACACACATACGGTTGCTTACACACACACACACACACACCACAATGGGTATTTAAAACAACACACTCACTCAGACACAGAGAGAGACACACACACACTCACGTATACACACACTCCCACATTCACACAAAACACTCCCACGCACACACACAGATGCACACAGATGCACACAGATGCACACATACATACACACACAGACGCACACATATGTACACACCCTCACACATACATACGGTTGCGCTCTCTCTCACACACACACATCACAAGGACGATTAAAACAACACATACATACTCAGAAAAATAGATATACGCACAGTCTCACGTACACACACCTAACATCCCCACCGACACAAAAAACACACAAACACACATACACACGCACTCACAAACGCACTCACGCACACACACGAACAAACACATATACACATACACACACATGCGCACACACAACACCCTAACAAATATTAATCACACACATACACACTCACACAAACGTGCACACACATACACACACCATCCTACCATAGATAAAAAAACACACACATACTCATATACACATGCCACACACGCACACATACAGACATAGACATACACATACATATGAACCATCACACACATACGTTTGCTTACACACACACACACACACACACACCACAAGGTATTTAAAACAACACACCCACTCAGACAGAGAGACACACACACACTCCCACACTCACACTCCCACACTCCCACGTACACACACACAGATGCACACATACATACACACACATACGCACACATACGTACACACCCTCACACATACATACGGTTGCTCTCACACACACACACACCACAAAGACGATCAAAACAACACATACACACTCAGACAAAGAGATATACGCACAGTCTCACGTACACACACCTAATATCCCCACCGACACAAAAAACACTCAAACACACACTCATATACACATTCCACAATAAACTCTGGGACCAATAAAAACGGCACACACACACACACACACACACACACACACACACACCCACACCCACACACACGGACACAAACACACATATATACACACACATAGAGATGTGCACAAAACCAGTCCCAAAAACCAG